>NC_044500.1:5736226-5743726 GCF_902362185.1 Chanos chanos | reverse complement strand
TCTCTCTCTCTCTCTCTCTCTTATTTCATTTCCATCTCTCTGTTCTCTCTCAGATAACTGATGACGGCGTCATCACCGACACTTTTACCCATAAGTCCGTGCTGGCTGCGGACATGGACCCCCTGTCCGTCAGTAGTACTCTGACCCCAGAGGGCGTGTTGGTGGTGAGCGTCCAACGGCTCCCGTTGCCCCGGCAACCGCCTGCCCTCCTCTCTAAAAGTCACCTCTGATGCCTGAGCCTCCACAACTCAGACAAAACCAGAGTACAGAGGACCAGAGAGTCTCGTCTCAGGTCCCGTCGCCCTCTCAAACCTTTTAACCGCCTTTTTTTTTTTTTTTTTAATTTTTCTTCTTCATTTTATGGCTCCAGGCTCCTTTGATGAATCACACTGCATTAATAGTGGTAGATCGTTTCAGTTGTGTCCATTACCCGAAGGGAAAGGAATGTGCGTTTTGTCGTTTTAAAATAATACTCGACATGTTTTGTTTTTGTTTTTTTTTTTTAATATTTTTGCCTGTAAAGAAATTTAAATGAAAGCTCCGATAGCCATGTCATAGAGTCTTTGCCTTTTCATTTGAATCTTTTCTGCACGAGTGTGTCAGTAGAATCCTGGGACATTGAACTGTTCTACAGGATGTGTCTACTGTACTGGTCATGGCAGTTTAGAATGATCCTAATGGAATGGAACATTGCATAGCTTCTGTTATGACATCATCGCTGTCTTGTTTGATCTACTCTCCTGACTGGAATGTTTAGGGTAACGATACAGAGAAACTGAGCTGGAAAGTTTGGATCCCACTGGCAATTATTTAATTCTTTCAGAAAATAATTCCCTCAAAATTTGCATCTCTGTTTTAGTATAGCCAGTAAGGAATATTACTTTCTGTCATATTACACATTGTGTCTTTGGCTTTTTAAAAAAATTTTTTTTATGTATGTTGCTGGTTTTACTGATTGGTTTGTGTATGTTTTTATACTTTTCTACTGCATTTCACCAGTCAAAAATATGTCAGTGTGTCTGAATGAGAATAAATCATTTGTCAGCCATAAACCAATCAAAGGATTTTCAGAAGTTCAGAAATCGCTTTTTCAATCTTCTTTTTAATTACTGAAATAAAACTAATATTTCATGTGCTTGCTTCAGAGTGCATTTGGGACACTAACACACACACACACACACACACACACACACACGCAAGTTGGAGGAGAGGTCTAAAATTCAGGCAGGAATGTTCTAGAAGATAATAATTGCTCTGACACAGAGATTTAAGAGAATCTCATGCTTGTCACAACTCATATATGGCATACAACCCATAGACTACCTCACACACACACACACATACACACAGGCAAAAGCCATTACACTACCTCTCCCTCTGTCACACACACACACGCACGCACGCACACACACAGCCATCACCCATACACTGCCCCTCTCTCTCTCTCTCTCTCGCTCTCTCTCTCTCTCTCTCTCCGTCTCCCTCTCGCTCTCTCTCTCACACACACACACCCACCCATCACCCATGGGACATTCCAAAATTGGGGGACATTTTCTGTCCCACCCATGAAATTTCAAATAATCCATAAAAATAATCCATGCACAACATATTAAAACATGCACTTATTGTGTAAATTATACTTTTTCTGAGACAAAATATATATAGTCGTAGAAAACGTGGTTCTGAAATATTATGTAAAATACCAAATAGCTCTCGAGAACCCCGAAAATAGCATTTTTCTCTTGTCCCACCTTCTTGATGACCAACGTTCATATTAAATATAACAGTTAAAATAAGTTTTAAGTCTACTTTTTTGGGTATGATTTTGTTGATGCATGTCTCTTGTAATTGTTAAAACAAATTTGTTTAATCATCAACATATTTTAAATAATAATAATTATGCACTAAAGTTATGTCCCACAACACGTGCGTAACCCTGTTACTGAAACCTAGCCTGGCAGAGGAAGAGAAAAACCAGCGAGTCACATGACACAGAGGAAATGTTATCATCAAGCCATTTGCTAACACCATGGGTAGACCGAAGGTAAGTCCTCTCCTCTATTTTTCATATTTTTCCGATCTTTTCAGCCTTGATTGAGTGTTTCACTCTAACCAACACAACCCTGTTACTCATATTATCAGAATAAGACAAATGAATTTCAAAGTTTTCTTTCTTTATTTATATAACGAAGTTTGCCCTTGACAGTAACGTTACATTCCACAGCTAGCATCCATTCCTGAGAAAAAGCTAACATTAGCCCTGATCTGAAACCCTGTTACTGGTATCCTTGCAATCCTGTTGATCCGTCATCAAAAAGATTTAATATAAATATTATTAAACAACATTCCTGTGGTCCTGAATAAGTCAAAAGTAATGTATCCATTTAACCCTTTTACTTTGCCCAATCCTGTTACTCTAATTTCAACCCTGTTACCATATCATTTTTATTAAAATAATCTTAAAAGAATTTTCTCAGCTCACAAGGGTTTAACTTGTTGTCCGTTTAATAGTTTGAATGATTATATGCGTAATGTATCTGAGCTAATATTTGAAAATAAATACTGAAATTAGTAAAAAAAAAAAAAAAAGGTGTTAGCACACAACAAATGAAACATCTCATAAAAAGTGTACCTTTGATGCCTGAGCTGGATGAATCAAATGATTTGACGGTTTATTACCCGTTCTTCTTAAATACATAACAGAAAATGATAAAATAAAGGGACAGTTTTTCAAAAGTGTTGATGCCAAAATTGTCCTCCAGTTCTGGAATGACCCCCATACACTACCTCTCCCTCTCCCTCTCTCTCCCTCTCTCTCACACACACAAACACAAATCCTACAGAGTCTCTCTCTCTCTCCCTCTCTCTCTCTCTCTCACACACACACAAACACAAATCCTACAGAGTCTCTCTCTCTCTCTCTCTCTCTCTCTCTCTCTCTCTCTCTCTCTCTCTCACACACACACACAAACACAAATCCTACAGAGTCTCTCTCTCTCTCTCTCTCTCTCTCTCTCTCTCTCTCTCTCTCTCTCTCTCTCTCTCTCACACACACACAAACACAAATCCTACAGAGTCTCTCTCTCTCTCCCTCTCTCTCTCTCACACACACAGCCCATACTACATCTTTCTCTCTCTCTCTCTCTCTTACATCCATGCACAGACAAAAACATGTTTCTGTGGTTTTTGGTAGCAGCCACTCACTCCTGTGTTAGGGGTAAGAAAGAGGCGTCTGGTGTTCGCTGTGACGGGGAAAGAGAAGAGAGAAGAGGAATGACTGAAAATTCTCTACTTCTTCTGCAGATTCCACCTGGACATCACTCTCACACACTTTATCTCTGTTACACACACACACACACACACACACACAGGCACAGAGTCTAGTAATCTCTAAAAGGATTGCAGCATGTTGGTATCATCTCAGATTACTGTGTTGACTGGATCAGATTAACGGGATTACTGTTCACACAGACAGCCCCTACAGTCCAGAGTGCAAATGCTTTATCCCACAGGGAAGCAGGCTTTGGGAAGGGGTGAGCAAGAACATGAAAGAGACAGAGAGAGAGAGAGCGAGAGAGAGAGAATGTATTCATGCGTCATTTTGAACACTATGTGTCCTGCTCCAGATGGGTAACCCTCTAGAGGGAAAAGACTCACACCTGAAACACACTCTGGGGTTTATTAACCTACATACTGTCCTAAATAACCAATCACAATTGACTAACTAACTTCCACCACACTTCCGACAGCCAATCATGACCCACTTACACTTCTGGAGAGTTACACAACAACAACAACAACAACAAAGTTTGGAGAAACAAACACTGTTTATTCTCAACGTGGGACAACCTAAAAAACAGAATGATAGGCAGACAGACAGACGGATATATCTATCTATGTATATATATACAGATATATATATGTATATATATACACACACATAGACATATACATATATGTATAGTTAGACAGATGGATCTATCTGTCTGTTTATCTATCTATAGATAGATAGATAGATGGACAGACAGATAGATAGACAGATAGAGTGTGAAAGAATGAGAGCAAAAAGGGAGACTGGTGGTTTGTTAAAATCTCATTGTTTTATTCTGGATATACAAAAAACATTTTTTCTTCTCTCACTTTGTTCTCAGCAAAGGTTTAAACACAACGAATTTATTCAAAAGATCTAATCCTCTGCCTGGTCAAATCACACAATGTCCTCTGTTCTTCTATATGCCACTGCATCCATTAGTGTGTTACACATGCACACACACACACGCGCACACACACATGCACACGCACACTTACATGCACGCACACGCACACACACACACACACACATATATGCACACATGCACACACATGTACACATATTCATGCACACACATACACAGACACACATGCACACACACACACACACACACATACACACACATACACACACATACACACACTTCTTTGTTTCTTTAGAAAAATAAGGTTCACATCCATCTCAAGTCATCAATTTCAGATGTTCTGTGTGGTTCCACAAAAAAAGAAAGAAAAAAAGAAAAAAAAATGAAAGAACAAAAGAGATGAAATGTTATTGCACAAATCTATCAACATTATTATTCCAGATCATCCAAAAATAATCAGACTCTATGAAACTATAGGCACAGCTCCGTTAGTAATTATTATTGATTACTGATCAATAAATTACAGTTTTCTAATACATGAAATGCCAAGTGGACCACAGACAAACAACTCTAATGAAAAAAAAAACACACACACACAGAACAAAAGATAAAAACAGAGCAAAATGTTTGACACAAAGAAAACAATCCTAGTTTCCTAGGTTTTTTTTTTTTTTTGTTTCCCTCTCCATCAGGAGTGTGAGGAACAAGTCTGGGTTACCATGGTTACCTGTCGCACATGACGCACTCACGGCTCTTTGTGCGTGTATCCGTATCTGTGTGTGTGTGTGTGTGTGTGTGTGTGTGTTGGGTGGGGGGTGTAATAAGGAGTGTATAGAATTATAAGAATTTCACTGTGAGTGAGTGTGTGTGTGTGTGTGTGTGTGTGTGTGTACGTGTGTGTATATATGTTCCTGTAACCCTTGTTTAAACCACATTCATCTCTGAGACATTGTAGGCACTTTGTGAGATGAAAACACAAATGTTATTTAAATGTTATTTTCTCAAAATGTCCCCAGGACTGATAAAACGTTCTGACAACATTGGATTACTATAGTGGTAATGTTGCCTGATCGTTGGAGAAACGTTCATCTGAGGAATCTGTTCTGCTTGGAGTCATACAGTCAAATATACAAAACATGAAAAACACAACAAAACAAAAACCAAAACATACAGAGAATAATATTATCAATACTTGGAAGCTCAAAGATGCTTCAAAGGTCCTTAATTACAGTTAAGATCTCTGATTTTTAAGTTAATTTCACACATTAAAAATAATGATATGTTAAATATATTAACTCTCAAAATAACTATATTAGACTATTATGTCTAAAAATTCCCACCTTCCACCCTTAAAGCAACCAATGATTAAAGCTTATTGGTCAAGGGTGAATGATGGGCACTTGTCAGGGACGAATCAACATTAAATCAATGCAGATCAATACAAAATAAAGAAAACATCATTTTCGGAATAATAAACAAACACATATAATAACGAATAAGACATTGTCAATTAACAGTTATATAAAACAGCATGTGTCTCCCAAAGTTCTTTTTTGTTCTTTTTTGTTTTTGGTCAAAAAGCGTAGGTAGCAAAGTGGCATGTTTCCAACGTGCATAAGTTATGGTACGAAGAGAGAGAGAGAGAGACAGAGAGAGAGAGAGAGAGAGAGAGAGAGAGAGAGAGGGAGAGGGAGAGGGAGAGAGAGGGAGAGGGAGAGAGAGGGAGGGAGAGAGAGAGGGAGAGGGAGAGAGAGGGAGGGAGAGGGAGAGAGAGAACATTACTTAAGGCTCATTTCTGTGAAAACAAAAAAACCCCACAAGAAAAGAAATGTCTTAATCTGGCCCCTGTTTTTGCGCTTCTGTCGGTTTGCATGTTTATCTGAAAGGAAAGCAGGGGAAAAAAGAAAAAAGAAAAAAGAAAAGGAGGATGACAATTACATGTAAGAAGAAAAATCGACTACGTCTTGTTTTTAAAGCAGGTGCTGGACCAATCACGGGGAATGTGTTGTTTTTAAAGTGGGTGCTAGACCAATCACGGGGAATGTGTTGTTTTTAAAGCGGGTGCTGGACCAATCACAGGGAATGTCGGTTTTGACTGGTCTGACTGGTGAGAAAGAATGGGGAGAGGTTTGCCTCAAAGCACAACACTGAGACTTCCTATCGACCACACGACACAAAGACTCGGCCCATGTTCCCTCTCTCATAGTTCAATACATTTAGGTGAATTCAACACCTTAACATCTAGTGTTACGGATAAACCAACAAGCAGACACTAAGCGGAGGCTCCGGTGCTACTGTGATCCCTGATTGGTCACTGCTGTAGTGTTCATGACTGGTCAGAATTAAGAGCGTTTAGTGTTTAGTGACTGGGCCAGTGCAAAAAGGGCTGTGACTGCTCTGTAAACGGTGGACTGTTCTGTTACTGTGTGATATCTGTGTGTGTGTGTGTGCGTGCGTGTGTGTGTGCGTGCGTGTGTCTGTGTATGTGTGTGTGTGTGTGTTCTTTTTCATGTGGCGGTAGCCGGAGGGAATACAGCGTCTCTTGAGTCGGCATGTGCACCGGCATCACAATCCGAAGAACGGGAATCTCTCCGCTGGACGGTACCAGCGAAAGGACGAACGCAGGGAATTTGATCCTCAAAACTGCGTTTGAAGCGTTGCATCGAAGCCCTAGCATGTGTGAAACATGATAAATGTCAAACTGAGGATGCTGAGTAGGAGGGTGGCATGTTGTGTGGAGTGGAGTGGAGTCTGTCTGTCAAAGAGAGGACTGGGAATGGAGAGAGAGAGAGAGAGAGAGAGAGAGAGAGAGAGAGAGAGAGAGAGAGAGAGAGAGATTTGAGGAAGAACTCAAACACACGAATCTGAGGATGTGTTCATCATCGATGAGGTGTCTGCAAACCTACTCTGGGTTTGTGTATTGTGGGAGAAGATGGAGGGAGAGAGAGGGAGAGAGAGAGAGAGAGAGAGAGAGAGAGAGGGAGAAATGAATGCAGGCTGATGAAAATTGAGCAGATGAAAAAAAAAAAAATCTGTCTGTGACTCACTCTATCACAGTCATTCCCCCGCCACCTGCTCAACAGCATACAGTAAAGAAATGCAGTCTTTTTATAGTGTCCAACAATCCCTCCATCTGCACACCGATGAGAGAGAGACAGGAAGAGAGAGAGAGAGAGAGAAGGAGAGAAGAAAATATTTCAACATTTCTTTCCCACCCCAAATCAAAACTACCCATCCAGGAGATACTCTCTTATGGAAAAAAATCTCCCTTTTCAAACACACACACACACACACACACACACACACACTGAAGTTTGTCTCTTCA
>NC_044500.1:5723726-5726226 GCF_902362185.1 Chanos chanos | reverse complement strand
TTAAACCGCTGAACAGAAGTGTACCGTGGCCCCAGTATAAAGAGTCCAAAAGTGAAAGTTAAACCCAGTTTCATACAGAGTCTGTGTAGGAGTCCAAAAACAGGGTTCAACCGAGAACATTCTGTAAAGACATGTTGTACTGTTTCTGTCCTAGAACAGAAAGGGCAACCCACCCCCACACCTGGGTCAAAATGAGATATGTGCTTATTGGTCGCTATGGCCCCGTGTATTACCCTCCACTGTAAGTCTCCTGTCTTTTTAGGGACTGGTGGTTTATACAGCACCCGCCATCGAAACCCTGCTGTGCTCTGGTCCCCCAGTTCTCCCTGCCACTGGTGCTCTCTTACCCCCTCTAAGGCCCTCATGTTCCTCACCTTCACACAGACACTGTACAACGCTTTCCCCCCAACCACCTCAAACTCACCCAGGCTCGGAGAGGAGAAAGTCAGTAATGCACCTTTATCCTCTTGCCACTCTCCAGTGGTTGCAGTCACGTGCAATGTGGGAAACCGTGCAGACCCATTGCCAGATGGCTCTTCAAGAAACTCCTGCACTGGCTGAGACAGGCCGCTTTTAACTTCCTCAATGAGCTTTCCCAGCAGCCTCACTGAGGTGATACCTGTTTGCTGGGACAGGGACTGGGCAGTCTTCCATCCCCCTCCTCCAGGCAACAGTAAATGGCCTAGCTTGCATATTCCTGCCTTTATAAATTGTCTTCGCAGGTTGTCTGAGGGCACTGACTCCAGACGTATCATTGGGTTGTGGAAAAGAGGCTCCTCCCACACCCACGGCCCTGGTGCCACACCATCCTCACGTTTGGCAGTCATCAGCTTCCAGGCCCGTAAGACTGAGGCATAGAAATCTGTGAGACCAGTCAGGTCTACAGCCTCACTTTTCACGAGGAATAACTGTTGGTCCAGCCCCATACCACCAGCACGTTTGAGCAACGCACATGCTGTCCCTCTCCAGCGGACATCTGGGTGGTATAGCAGTCTCTGAGCAGCCTTGAGTCTAAAGGCTGCTACTCTGCTCTCCAAGTCGACTACACCCTGTCCCCCTTCATGAACGGGAAGGTACAGGACAGCTGCCTTCAGCCAATGATGCCCCGACCAAAAAAAGTTTATCAATTCCCTTTGTATTTCCTTCAGCAGCTTGACGGGAGCATTCAACACTGCCAGCCGGTGCCACAGAGCGGATGCTACCAGATTATTAATAATCAGCACCCTTCCCCTGTAAGATATCTGAGGCAACAACCAGTTCCATTTTGATAGTCTGGCAGTAACTGCCTGTAATGCACCTTCCCAATTCTTCCTCTCCATTATCTCCGAGCCCAAATAAACTCCTAACACTTTGAACCCCTCTCTGCCCCACTCTAACCCCCCCGGAAGCCGTGGAGGGTCACATTCTCCCCATGCCCCACACAGAAAGGCCCCACTCTTCCCCCAATTCACTTTGGCTGAGGATGCTCTTATGTAAGAGTTGAGGCTTTCCTGCAGACGTTGGACATCCTCCTCATCTCTAACTACCACTGTGATGTCGTCTGCATATGCAGACACAGTAACCGGTGATTCACTGGCCCATCCCTGAATACTGATCCCTTTCACCTTCCTGCGCAGCAAAACCAGCAGGGGTTCGATAGCCAATGCGTACAGCTGACCTGACAAAGGGCAGCCCTGGCGTATACCTCTTCCAACCTGTACCGGTCGACTAAGTCCTCCTTCTACCTTAATAAGGCAAAAGACCCTTGTGTATAATAGCTTCACATATCTCAAAAAAAATTCTCCAAACCCAAAACCCATCATAACATTGAATAAGTAGCTGTGATCCACACGGTCGGTCAAATGCTTTTTCCTGGTCCAACGAGATGAGACCAAAGTTCATATTGGACAATTTAGCTAAGTCCACCATGTCTCTCATCAAAAACAGATTGTCCGTAATTGATCGTCCAGGCACACAAAAGGATTGATCCATATGGATAATGGATGCCATTTTCAATTTCAGTCTATTAGCTAGGGTCCTTGAGAAAATTTTATAATCTGTACACAGAAGTGCAACAGGTCGCCAGTTCCTTAAATCACACAGGTCTCCTTTTTTTGGCAGAAGAGTGAGCACCGCTCTCCGGCAACTGAGTGGCAGTTCTCCAGTGGCAACACACTCGCATAACATAAAAAACAAATCTTCCCCTATCAAATCCCAGAACATTTTATAAAATTCTACAGGGAGGCCATCTACCCCCGGGGCACGGCCTACTGTCATTTGAAATACAGCAGTTTTAAGTTCCTGTACCGTTAATGAATTTTCTAAACCAGCTTTGTCTTCCTGAGACAACTTTGGTAAACCCGATAATAAAGGTTGTGAGCAAGTGGAATCACATTTTTCAGCTTTATATAAGTCAGAGTAAAATTCAAATGCCCTCTCCCGCATTTCCCCTACATCTGAGGAAAGGCGACCATTTGCCATGTATAAGGCATGCATCTGTTTGCTCTCATTATAGTTCTTC
>NC_044500.1:5686226-5698726 GCF_902362185.1 Chanos chanos | reverse complement strand
CATGTGTGTGTCTTGACTTTTGCATCATTTTTGCGAGTTCAGCAGCTACGACCCTGAGCATCTCTCTCTTTCTCTCTGACACACACACACACACACACGCACACACGCACGCACACACGCACGCACACACGCACACTCACATACGCGCACAGACACACATACATAACCACACACAGATTATATAATACTGTGAAAAATCTATGCTCTGTGCATCTAATCTATGCATACCCATTAACACACACACTCCCACTACCAGTCACACACATACACACACACACACATACACACATACAGACACACGCAGACACACATACACACACACGCAGACACACATACACACACACACACACACACACACGCGCGCGCGCACACACACACGCGCGCACACACACACACACTTACTTACAGAAAACTTTGTTCATTTATCAGTTTGACACTCTATAATTTTGTGGTCTCAATCAGACCCATTCATCTTTTCCCTTAGTCTAACAACCACACACACATACACATACACACACACACACACACACACACGGATGCACTCATATACACTCATAAAGACATACATACAGAGAGAGAGAGAGGGAGAGAGAGAGAGAGAGAGAGAGAGAGAAATAATTATCTATAAACGCTGGGCAAGGCTATCTCTTCCATGATTGGCTGAAATGTGTTGCATAAAAACTGCGTTGTGTTTTAGATAACACACACACACACACAGGCGCACACACACATGCACACACATGCATACATACATAGACACGCACACAAAAAATTATAGGACAGACAGATGGTACAGTTTATGAATTATTTGATGAATTATTAAACACTTCGGCAGGGAGTATAAATGTAGTCGCATGAGTATAAATTTGCATTAATGAGTTAAACACCCATAACATCATTCAACTGTTTTTAATCAGAGTCAGTTTGCTGTTATTGCTGTTTGTTGCTATCATTTTTTTTTTTACCGGAAACAAAATCCTGAGGAGGAGGATCCAGGGCGTATGGATACCCTGAGGGCAAACGGAGCAAAGTTAGAGAACAACCCTGTGTGTGTGTGTGTGTGTGTGTGTGTGTGTGTGTGTGTGTGTGTGTGCGCGCGTGTGTGTGTGTTCAACCTCAGAGCTACATTAATACAGCTCTTTTTTTTAACATACTGACATATAGTACAGTTATGGAAAAATAGAAAATAGAAAACATTCCTGTGGATGACAGAGAAAGAGGGAAAAAAAGAGAAAGAAAGAGAAAGAGAAGAGAGGGAGATGAGAGAGAGAAGACTGAAACAGAGGGGAAATAAGGAGTAGAAGAGGTAGTCTAGAAAAGTGCACCAACAGTGAGAGGGACAGAAAGAAAACACACACACACACACACACACACACAGATCACACATACATACACAAAGACGACAGACTGTGACAAAGCTCTTTCTAGGAAAACTTCACTCCTTCTCTTCACTGTCATGTTCCACGATCAGGCCTCGTCTGTAAACTTACTAATGAACCCTTACAGCTCAGAGTCTGTCTGTCTGTCTGTCTGTCCGTCCGTCTGTCCGTCTGTCCGTCTGTCCGTCTGTCTGTCTGTCTGTCTTATGGTGTGGAATACTGATGAGGAAATGAGAACCTGTCTCCTCTGCAGAGCTGTTTAACATATGAAAATTTTACACACACACACAGACACACACACACACACACACACAATTTTACACTATAGGCTAATTACTCCTGTTGTTTTATCTAGGAGCCTCGGACCACCCGGCTCCCCCCACTGCACTGTCTATCACTCTCTCTATCCACAATCCCTCGTTCTTCTGTCTTCTCTCACTCTCAGCCTCTCCTCTGGCTCTAGCCATTTCTCTCACTCCAAAGAGTCAGCACAGAGAGAGAGAGAGAGAGACAGAGAGAGAGAGGGAGAGAGAGTGAGAGAGACAGAGAGAGAGAGAGAGAGAGACAGAGAGAGAGAGAGAGAGAAAAAGACAGAGAGAGAGGGAGAGCGAGAGAGATAGAAAGAGAGAGAGAAAGACAGAGAGAGAGAGAAAGAGAGAGACAGAGAGAGAGAGAGGGAGAGCGAGAGAAAAAGACAGAGAGAGAGAGAAAGAGAGAGACAGAGAGAGAGTGAGGGAGAGCGAGAGAAAAAGACAGAGAGAGGGAGAGCGAGAGAGATAGAAAGAGAGAGAGAGAGAGAGCGAGAGAAAAAGACAGAGAGAGGGAGAGTGAGAGAGATAGAAAGAGAGAGAGAGAGAGCGAGAGAGAGAGAGAGAGACAGAGAGAGAAAGAGGGAAAGAGAGAGAGACAGAGAGAGAAAAACGGAAAGAGAGAGAGACAGAGAGGGGGGGGGGGGGGAGAGAGAGAGAGAGAGCAAGAGAAAGAGCAAGAGAGAGAGAAAGAGAGAAGGAGAGAGAGAGATCAGAGAACAAACGGAGAAATAAAGTGGTTTCAGTATGTGGTCAGTGTATGGTTTCCATGGTGGCGTTAGAAGGGTGAGGTTGGAGCAACGCAATTGTGATGTCATCAAGATGACTGACACACTGGCACTAACATGTCATCTGTTTAGACCCTCAGTGTTTCCATGACGACAAACCTGTCCATCAAAACCACCTGGGAAGACAGAGAGAGAGGGAAACATAGAGAAAGAGGGAGAGATGGAGCCAGGGAGCGATAGAGAGAGAAGGAGATGGAGACAGAGAGAGAGAGAGAGAGAGAGAGAGAGAGAGAGAGAGAGAGAGAGAGAGAGAGAGAGAGAGAGAGAGAGAGAGACAAAGTAGCTCTCCTCTTCTGCCAACCTGTAGCCATGGTGACCTGTGGCTTCACACAGAGTCCATACTGACATCACACCTGTTACAGTGTGTGTGTGTGTGTGTGTGTGTGTACATTTAACTCTCTCTTCTCATGCATGAGCTCTTTCAAAATTCTGGTCTCACACACACACAAACACATACGTACACAAACACACGCACACACGTACACATAAACTCACCTATGAGTGTGTAAGAGTGTTAGCTTCCAATTTGACCCTTACCTTTCACCTCTACTTTTCTCTGGGTTTGCTTCTAAGTGAACTTTAACCCAAAGCTGACCCCTTGACTGTTCTAAAACCTATCCTGCAGTCACATCCACATTCATATACGCTCTCTACCCAAACCCACTGCAGCTGCTGGAAACCCAGCCCAACAAATGAGTATTGTCCTCTCTCTCTCTCTCTCTCTCTCTCTCTCTCTCTCTGCTCTGTTCATCCTCCTCTTTTCCTTTCCTCCTGGCCCATCATTCCCTTTCTATCATCTTTTACTCTTCCTCCGCTTCTCTTCGTCTTCGTCTTCCTGTCGTTTTCAGCTTCTGTTTTTCTTTCTCTTTGGCACAGTATGAGTCTGCCCCCTGCAGGACCAAGACTGGTACTACAGTTTCAGACACAAACACACACACACACACACACACACACACACACACACACACACACATACACATATACACGCACACAAAAACACAAAAACACAAACACACACACAAACACACACACACAAACACACATGCACACACGCATACACACTCACTGAAAGTGACTCACTCCTTCCTCAGCAAACACACACATGTAAAGACACACACCCACAAACCCCACGATTAACTGAAAGAAGAGATATATTTCAAACTCCGTTTAATGAGTCAATGGAGGATAAAAGCTGGAGATGGAAAGAGAGAGAGAGACAGAGAGAGGGGGGGGAAAGAGAGAGAGATAGTAAGAAAGAAAGAAAGAAAGAAAGAAAGAAAGAAAGAAAGAGGGAGAGAAAATGACTCTCTTTCTCCTTTTTCTTGGTCTTGCTCTCTCTCTCTCTCTTTCTGTCTCTTTCTTTTTTTAAACTGAAAACCAGCCTAACAAACAGATTGTATGTGTGTGTAAGTGAGTGATGAAAGGAGAAAAAGCACTACTGTAGGGATTGTGAAAAAGTGAAAAAAAAAGTCCCATTCCTCTCTGCGATGTCGCCGTTAAAACCATTTACCACTAGAGGGCGCAGTGAGACAGACATAGCTACTGCAGCATATGTTCCATTATCCATGTATAACTCAATGATATTTAATCACATCTGTGTAGGTCCCACAGTCACCCCTAACAACACATACATACATACACACTTACACACACTCTCTCTCTCTCACACACACACACAAACACACACACACTTACACACACTTACACACACACACACACACTTACACACACACACAAACACACACCCACACACACTTACACACACTTACACACACTCTCTCTCTCTCACACACACACACAAACACACACACACTTACACACACTTACACACACACACACTCTCTCTCTCTCTCACACACACAAACACACACACACTTACACACACTTACACACACACTCTCTCTCTCTCTCTCTCTCTCTCTCACACACACACACACACAAACACACACACACACTCTCTCTCTCTCTCACACACACACACACACACACTCACACACACACACACACACACACACACAAACACACACAAACACACATACACAATCTCACTCACACACACACACACTCTCACACACACATACATACACATTCTTACTCACACACACACGCCCACGTAAACACAGAGACACACCCACACCCACATAAACACACACATCAAATATGTGTATTTACAGATACCTGACCTTCAATAACTGATTCTCTCTCTTTCTCACATGTGTACACACACACACACACACACATATGCTCTGAACACAAGTGGACACGTTAATCCCTGTAAAGTAAACAGCTGTTATTACTGTCAACATCATTAAAAAAGAATTAACACGCACCTTCAAGGTGAGTATCTCCCACACACATGCACGCACGCGTGCGCACACACACACACACACACACACACACACACACACACTCACACGCACACACCCCTCCTGGAGTTCTGAAAACACACACAGAATGTGCACCATCCACAGCCAGGGATGTGTTTCAGGTAACAGCTTCTTTTCGAGCAACAAACCAGGAGGGACAGAAAAACATGTTCATCACTTTATATGCCTCTGTGGTCGAGACGCTGTGTCTCTCTCTCTAACTCTCTTTCTCTTTCTCTCTCTCTCTCTAACTCTCCTTCTCTTTGTCTCTCTCTCTCTCTCTCTCTGTCTCTGTGAGTTGGGGAGTTGAGCGGTTGAGGTTTCTGGCTTTCTTCTGGCTTTGCCAACTTTCTTTCTCTTTCTACCCCTTTTTTTTCTCAATAAATACTGACTAAAACTTGGAAATAAAGTGGTAACTAGGGGGAATAGATAGTTAAAAAGAATCGCTATTGTATAATTTAGGATTTTAAATCCCTTTTGGGTGTGGGCCGTTGGAGCCTGGTGGCAGACGCCACTATGGCTTCACAGGCCTCACAGTCTGGGGAAGAGACTCAGTCTCTTCGCCATGGCTGCAGGTGTGTTCCAGAAAGCGGTGCGTCTGTGGAGGAAGTACTGTTAGCGGTGGGAGAGCAGGTAGGATGCGATAGTATTTACTCTGCTTCTAGGATGAATAAAGCTGTGGTAATCTTTCTGAAAAAGGAAAGTTTGGTGTGTAGGCTAATAGAGAGTGGGATATGGGTGAAAGGAGTAATGGTGCCGGTTACACCGTTATCGGCACCTGCTACAAGAGTGGTAGTGTCGAATGTGCCTCCGTTCATTAAGAACGAAGTAATTGAGAAAGAATTGGCACGGTTTGGGAAATTTGCTAGTTCAATGAAACCGATTCCTCTGGGTTGTAAAAACTCAGCAGTTAAACACGTTCTCTCCTTTCGGAGACAGGTATTTATGTTTCTTAATAACAATGATCAAACTCTGAACGTAACCTTTCGGTGCAGACACGGAGATAATTCTTATGTTGTTTTCGCTAGCACAGATAGCTTGCGATGTTTTGAGTGTGGGGACATCGGACACAAAAGGTTTACTTGCCCGCACAAAACTCAAAATCAGGCCATAGCGGAGAATAGATCGGATGCTGAAGTTTTGCAGGGAATTCAGAGTAACAATCAGGGAGAGATCAGTGCAGCTCGGGTTTCGGACACCGAAACGGTACAGCTCAGAGTGGTCAACGAACGACAGAGTAGGGAGACAAGTTCTGTTGAGATGGACAGATCCCAAGGGTTGAGTAGTGGCACTCAAAAGGAGTTAGGAGAAAGGAAAGATGTGCAGGAGGAAAGGGGAGAGGATAGGGCGACGGTAGACGCAGCCGTGGGTGCATTGCTGGCATCCATATCCAGTGGTGAACAAGATAAAAGAACACTGATATCGAGCACTGAGAGTGAAAAATTGGACGAAGGAACTGTAGGGGAGGAGGAAGCACAGTGTATGGAGGAAGGTGATGATGAGTCGGAGGGGGAAAGTATTGTATCTGACTGTTCAGGTGTGGTGGACACTTTGCCAAGCCAACCAGGTGATGTGTACACACTAGCACAGCTTAATAAATTTTTATCAGTTACAAAAGGGAAAAAGAATGTGTCACTGGCCACGTTCTTTCCCGATCCTGTCAAGTTTTTAAGATCTGTTCAGCATGTTACAAAGACCCAAGACTTGAGTGTGTTGTCACCCAAGAAGAGATTTAGGCTTAAGAAGTGGGTGACAACAGTTCGCAAAGGGTTGCCATAGAATGAAGGGTTTGTTTCACCTCATGGGTGGGTTCTGCTTTGGTTTCCAGTCTATCTGTTTTCTCTTTTTCCTTCACATGGCAGTCTTATGCCTGGCTTCTTTAAACATTAATGGTGCTAGAGATGAGCGCAAGCGTGAAATGCTGGCAGAATACGCAAAACACAAAAACATAGACATATTATTTCTGCAAGAAACACACAGCAACAGTGAAAATGAAGGGCAGTGGGAAATGTGGTGGAAAGGGAAAATAATAATGAGTCATGGTACCAATGTTAGTGCAGGAGTGGCAGTGCTTTTCTCTTCCAGTATACCCGTGAACATAATCTCACAGAAGGAAGTGTGTAAGGGTCGGGTTTTGGTTGTACAAGCTAAGATTAATACCCAAGAGTATATTTTTGTAAATGTGTATGCACCAACTATAGGTAGAGAAAGAGGGATTCTTTTTAACCATATTAAAAACGAGCTGTCACAGTTTACACAAGATGCGGTTTTGGTAATGGGAGGTGATTGGAACTGTACAGTGGACTTTGTAAAGGACAGGAATGGTGAAGAACCTCATCTAATGTCAGCTGACACCTTAAACAACATAATACATTGTTATGATTTACTGGATGCATGGAGGACAAAGCATCCCTCCACAAGACAGTTTACTTGGGTAAAAGTGTCAGAAGACAGGGTAAGCGCAGCACGGCTTGACCGCCTATACATTTTTAGACAACACATAAATCGAATAATCAGAGCTTTTATTTGCCCTGTTGGTTTCTCAGACCATCATGCCGCAATTGTACATTTATCTACTGTGTCGAGTCACAGAGGAACTGCATATTGGAAGTTTAATGTAAAGCTCTTACAAGATGCAGCCTTTTGCTCTAAATTTAAAGAATTTTGGGGAAAGTGGAGGGATAGGAAAAAAGATTTTTGTTCATTAAGACAATGGTGGGATGTTGGGAAGGCCCAAATTAGGCTTTTCTGTCAGCAGTACACTGCATACTCCTCAATGGAGGCAAAAAGGGTGGTGGCCAGGCTTGAAAACAGCATTGTAGAAGTGGAGGAACAAATAACTGGGCAAAATCATGAGGGTGCACAGACCTATTTGGAAGAATTGCGGCGGGACATGGGAGCAGTCTTTCAGAATAGAGCAAAAGGGGCACTTGTAAGGGCTAGATTCACAATGTTAAGGGAGATGGATGCACCAAGCTCCTTCTTTTTTGGGCTAGAGAAGAACTATAATGAGAGCAAACAGATGCATGCCTTATACATGGCAAATGGTCGCCTTTCCTCAGATGTAGGGGAAATGCGGGAGAGGGCATTTGAATTTTACTCTGACTTATATAAAGCTGAAAAATGTGATTCCACTTGCTCACAACCTTTATTATCGGGTTTACCAAAGTTGTCTCAGGAAGACAAAGCTGGTTTAGAAAATCCATTAACGGTACAGGAACTTAAAACTGCTGTATTTCAAATGACAGTAGGCCGTGCCCCGGGGGTAGATGGCCCTCCCTGTAGAATTTTATAAAATGTTCTGGGATTTGATAGGGGAAGATTTGTTTTTTATGTTATGCGAGTGTGTTGCCACTGGAGAACTGCCACTCAGTTGCCGGAGAGCGGTGCTCACTCTTCTGCCAAAAAAAGGAGACCTGTGTGATTTAAGGAACTGGCGACCTGTTGCACTTCTGTGTACAGATTATAAAATTTTCTCAAGGACCCTAGCTAATAGACTGAAATTGAAAATGGCATCCATTATCCATATGGATCAATCCTTTTGTGTGCCTGGACGATCAATTACGGACAATCTGTTTTTGATGAGAGACATGGTGGACTTAGCTAAATTGTCCAATATGAACTTTGGTCTCATCTCGTTGGACCAGGAAAAAGCATTTGACCGTGTGGATCACAGCTACTTATTCAATGTTATGATGGGTTTTGGGTTTGGAGAATTTTTTTTGAGATATGTGAAGCTATTATACACAAGGGTCTTTTGCCTTATTAAGGTAGAAGGAGGACTTAGTCGACCGGTACAGGTTGGAAGAGGTATACGCCAGGGCTGCCCTTTGTCAGGTCAGCTGTACGCATTGGCTATCGAACCCCTGCTGGTTTTGCTGCGCAGGAAGGTGAAAGGGATCAGTATTCAGGGATGGGCCAGTGAATCACCGGTTACTGTGTCTGCATATGCAGACGACATCACAGTGGTAGTTAGAGATGAGGAGGATGTCCAACGTCTGCAGGAAAGCCTCAACTCTTACATAAGAGCATCCTCAGCCAAAGTGAATTGGGGGAAGAGTGGGGCCTTTCTGTGTGGGGCATGGGGAGAATGTGACCCTCCACGGCTTCCGGGGGGGTTAGAGTGGGGCAGAGAGGGGTTCAAAGTGTTAGGAGTTTATTTGGGCTCGGAGATAATGGAGAGGAAGAATTGGGAAGGTGCATTACAAGCAGTTACTGCCAGACTATCAAAATGGAACTGGTTGTTGCCTCAGATATCTTACAGGGGAAGGGTGCTGATTATTAATAATCTGGTAGCATCCGCTCTGTGGCACCGGCTGGCAGTGTTGAATGCTCCCGTCAAGCTGCTGAAGGAAATACAAAGGGAATTGATAAACTTTTTTTTGGTCGGGGCATCATTGGCTGAAGGCAGCTGTCCTGTACCTTCCCGTTCATGAAGGGGGACAGGGTGTAGTCGACTTGGAGAGCAGAGTAGCAGCCTTTAGACTCAAGGCTGCTCAGAGACTGCTATACCACCCAGATGTCCGCTGGAGAGGGACAGCATGTGCGTTGCTCAAACGTGCTGGTGGTATGGGGCTGGACCGACAGTTATTCCTCGTGAAAAGTGAGGCTGTAGACCTGACTGGTCTCACAGATTTCTATACCTCAGTCTTACGGGCCTGGAAGCTGATGACTGCCAAACGTGAGGATGGTGTGGCACCAGGGCCGTGGGTGTGGGAGGAGCCTCTTTTCCACAACCCAATGATACCTCTGGAGTCAGTGCCCTCAGACAACCTGCGAAGACAATTTATAAAGGCAGGAATATGCAAGCTAGGCCATTTACTGTTGCCTGGAGGAGGGGGATGGAAGACTGCCCAGTCCCTGTCCCAGCAAACAGGTATCACCTCAGTGAGGCTGCTGGGAAAGCTCATTGAGGAAGTTAAAAGCGGCCTGTCTCAGCCAGTGCAGGAGTTTCTTGAAGAGCCATCTGGCAATGGTACTGCACGGTTTCCCACATTGCACGTGACTGCAACCACTGGAGAGTGGCAAGAGGATAAAGGTGCATTACTGACTTTCTCCTCTCCGAGCCTGGGTGAGTTTGAGGTGGTTGGGGGGAAAGCGTTGTACAGTGTCTGTGTGAAGGTGAGGAACATGAGGGCCTTAGAGGGGGTAAGAGAGCACCAGTGGCAGGGAGAACTGGGGGACCAGAGCACAGCAGGGTTTCGATGGCGGGTGCTGTATAAACCACCAGTCCCTAAAAAGACAGGAGACTTACAGTGGAGGGTAATACACGGGGCCATAGCGACCAATAAGCACATATCTCATTTTGACCCAGGTGTGGGGGTGGGTTGCCCTTTCTGTTCTAGGACAGAAACAGTACAACATGTCTTTACAGAATGTTCTCGGTTTGAACCCTGTTTTTGGACTCCTACACAGACTCTGTATGAAACTGGGTTTAACTTTCACTTTTGGACTCTTTATACTGGGGCCACGGTACACTTCTGTTCAGCGGTTTAAGTGGTGCCTGGTGAATTTTATCTTTGGTCAGGCTAAACTGGCTATTTGGCTCACAAGAAGAAATAGAATAAAGGGGGAGGGTTTCACAGACCCAGTTACAATGTTTACATGTCTGGTTTCAGCTCGCCTTAGAGTGGAATTTGCTTATTTTAAACTTATTAATGATCTGAGGTCTTTTCTGAATGTATGGTGTGTTGGAAATGTGTTGTGTTCTGTTGTTAACGAAGAGCTTTGTATGTCCTTATGAAGAATAGAATGTATATCTTGAGCGTATGGTTTCAAGGGGAAGGATGGAATGGGGGTTTTTCTCTATAGGGGAGGGGTTCGGGGGAGGCATCACTTAATATGGACAAAACCAAATTGATGTATTAAAGGCAATGTAAATCTCAATCTCTCTAACTCTCTTTCTCTCTCTCTCTCTCTAACTCTCTTTCTCTCTCTCTCTCTCTCTCTCTCTCTCTCTCTCTAACTCTCTTTCTCTATCTCTCTCTCTCTCTCTCTCTAACTCTCTTTCTCTCTCTCTCTCTCTCTCTCACTCTCTTTCTCTCTCTCTCTCTCTCTCTCTCTCTCTCTCTCTCAAACTCTCCTTCTCTTTCTCTCTCTCTCTCTCTCTCTCTCTCTCTAACTCTCCTTCTCTTTCTCTCTCTTTCTCTTTCTCTCTCTCTCTCTCTCTAACTCTCCTTCTCTTTCTCTTTATCTCTGTCTCTCTTATATACTCACATACACATTCAACACACAGTTAATGACACACTTGGTGGACAGTGGCGTGACTTCTGATTGGGAGAAATATGTTTAGTCATCAGCTAAAATGTGCATGTGTACCGTGTTTACACGCACATTTACGAGGCAGCTCGCATAAAATCAAAGGACTTTGCTGAGCTTTTGAAACATAAAAGATTAAAATGTAATTAAATGCAGAGCTTTGGAGATGAAAGATCAAAGATTAAGACATGATTAAGAGTTCCGGTCGTATATATAGACAAAGTTCTGGTCATTAGGTAAAGCAGGAACTCAAAAACAACGTTATTACAGAACAACAGTCGGTGTGACTCAATGTATACACATCAGCCGAACTCGCCAAGCAGATCCGCTGACAGAGAAGAACATTTCTGTGAAAATATAAAGCAGTGATTCCAAGCACTGATGTCGAGGACAGAATTCTGTGAACACTAAAAAAAATGATGATTCCGCGGTTACTGACTGTCAGGGCAAAATTCGGAGAATAATAAACACTGATGTTATAGAGCAGGTGGAAAAAAAGAAAAAACCCCACACAATTAAGACCGTAACGACAGATCTCTCTGTACCTGGAGTTGGAAAACACTGTCAAACAAGAGGGTAGGAGTTTGTGTATGTGAGAGTGCCTGTGAGTGAGAGCTTGTTTTTTTGCGCTGAATTTCCTGTCTTCTGAAACAAATTCATTTGAAAAGCTATTTTTTTGTTGTTGTTTTTGTGGGAAAAAATTTTTTGACATCAGATAAGTTATGAAGTTGGAAAAACAGAAATGAACTATTTAGAGAAAAAAAGCCATAAATACAGTCTGTCTGTGTTAATTTGCCGTCATGTTGATCTCAGACTTGGGCATAATCACTTATAATAATAAATATAAATTTAAATGTCATTATGTCAGACAGGGATGTGTCTGAGGTTGGTTTGGGGCACAGATCTGAACTGGTTGTAAAAGGTTTAAGGCTATAATATACTTACTGTCAGACTGTAAAGCCTTTTTGTGGGTACACTGATTAAATCTGACCGTGGCATTTCAGTCATTTTGCAGTCAAGTTGCGGTCAAATTTTTGGTCAGCTTACATCTAAGCTGAATCGTGCTTGAAATCAGTTTCTGATGAGTCTGGGGTCATGTACTGAGTTCATGCAACTATCAAATTGTGTTTGTATGGGGTGGTCAAGTTGCAGTCGCAGTGCGGTCAGGGTGTGGTCACAGGGTGGTCATTGGGTCGTCACAGGGCTGTTGGGGTGCTGTCACAGTGTGGTCAGGGTATGGTCACAGGGTGGTCATTGTGTGGTCACAGGGTGGTAAGGGTGTGGTCACAGTGCGGTCAGGGTGTGATCACAGGGCTGTCGAGGTGTGGTCACAGTGTGGCAGGGGGTGTGGTTAAAGTGCGGTCAGGGTGTGGTCACAGGGCTGTCGGTGTGTGGTCACAG
>NC_044500.1:5677546-5686126 GCF_902362185.1 Chanos chanos | reverse complement strand
ACACACACACATATGCTCTGAACACAAGTGGACACGTTAATCCCTGTAAAGTAAACAGCTGTTATTACTGTCAACATCATTAAAAAAGAATTAACACGCACCTTCAAGGTGAGTATCTCCCACACACATGCACGCACGCGTGCGCACACACACACACACACACACACACACACACACACACACTCACACGCACACACCCCTCCTGGAGTTCTGAAAACACACACAGAATGTGCACCATCCACAGCCAGGGATGTGTTTCAGGTAACAGCTTCTTTTCGAGCAACAAACCAGGAGGGACAGAAAAACATGTTCATCACTTTATATGCCTCTGTGGTCGAGACGCTGTGTCTCTCTCTCTAACTCTCTTTCTCTTTCTCTCTCTCTCTCTAACTCTCCTTCTCTTTGTCTCTCTCTCTCTCTCTCTCTGTCTCTGTGAGTTGGGGAGTTGAGCGGTTGAGGTTTCTGGCTTTCTTCTGGCTTTGCCAACTTTCTTTCTCTTTCTACCCCTTTTTTTTCTCAATAAATACTGACTAAAACTTGAAATAAAGTGGTAACTAGGGGGAATAGATAGTTAAAAAGAATCGCTATTGTATAATTTAGGATTTTAAATCCCTTTTGGGTGTGGGCCGTTGGAGCCTGGTGGCAGACGCCACTATGGCTTCACAGGCCTCACAGTCTGGGGAAGAGACTCAGTCTCTTCGCCATGGCTGCAGGTGTGTTCCAGAAAGCGGTGCGTCTGTGGAGGAAGTACTGTTAGCGGTGGGAGAGCAGGTAGGATGCGATAGTATTTACTCTGCTTCTAGGATGAATAAAGCTGTGGTAATCTTTCTGAAAAAGGAAAGTTTGGTGTGTAGGCTAATAGAGAGTGGGATATGGGTGAAAGGAGTAATGGTGCCGGTTACACCGTTATCGGCACCTGCTACAAGAGTGGTAGTGTCGAATGTGCCTCCGTTCATTAAGAACGAAGTAATTGAGAAAGAATTGGCACGGTTTGGGAAATTTGCTAGTTCAATGAAACCGATTCCTCTGGGTTGTAAAAACTCAGCAGTTAAACACGTTCTCTCCTTTCGGAGACAGGTATTTATGTTTCTTAATAACAATGATCAAACTCTGAACGTAACCTTTCGGTGCAGACACGGAGATAATTCTTATGTTGTTTTCGCTAGCACAGATAGCTTGCGATGTTTTGAGTGTGGGGACATCGGACACAAAAGGTTTACTTGCCCGCACAAAACTCAAAATCAGGCCATAGCGGAGAATAGATCGGATGCTGAAGTTTTGCAGGGAATTCAGAGTAACAATCAGGGAGAGATCAGTGCAGCTCGGGTTTCGGACACCGAAACGGTACAGCTCAGAGTGGTCAACGAACGACAGAGTAGGGAGACAAGTTCTGTTGAGATGGACAGATCCCAAGGGTTGAGTAGTGGCACTCAAAAGGAGTTAGGAGAAAGGAAAGATGTGCAGGAGGAAAGGGGAGAGGATAGGGCGACGGTAGACGCAGCCGTGGGTGCATTGCTGGCATCCATATCCAGTGGTGAACAAGATAAAAGAACACTGATATCGAGCACTGAGAGTGAAAAATTGGACGAAGGAACTGTAGGGGAGGAGGAAGCACAGTGTATGGAGGAAGGTGATGATGAGTCGGAGGGGGAAAGTATTGTATCTGACTGTTCAGGTGTGGTGGACACTTTGCCAAGCCAACCAGGTGATGTGTACACACTAGCACAGCTTAATAAATTTTTATCAGTTACAAAAGGGAAAAAGAATGTGTCACTGGCCACGTTCTTTCCCGATCCTGTCAAGTTTTTAAGATCTGTTCAGCATGTTACAAAGACCCAAGACTTGAGTGTGTTGTCACCCAAGAAGAGATTTAGGCTTAAGAAGTGGGTGACAACAGTTCGCAAAGGGTTGCCATAGAATGAAGGGTTTGTTTCACCTCATGGGTGGGTTCTGCTTTGGTTTCCAGTCTATCTGTTTTCTCTTTTTCCTTCACATGGCAGTCTTATGCCTGGCTTCTTTAAACATTAATGGTGCTAGAGATGAGCGCAAGCGTGAAATGCTGGCAGAATACGCAAAACACAAAAACATAGACATATTATTTCTGCAAGAAACACACAGCAACAGTGAAAATGAAGGGCAGTGGGAAATGTGGTGGAAAGGGAAAATAATAATGAGTCATGGTACCAATGTTAGTGCAGGAGTGGCAGTGCTTTTCTCTTCCAGTATACCCGTGAACATAATCTCACAGAAGGAAGTGTGTAAGGGTCGGGTTTTGGTTGTACAAGCTAAGATTAATACCCAAGAGTATATTTTTGTAAATGTGTATGCACCAACTATAGGTAGAGAAAGAGGGATTCTTTTTAACCATATTAAAAACGAGCTGTCACAGTTTACACAAGATGCGGTTTTGGTAATGGGAGGTGATTGGAACTGTACAGTGGACTTTGTAAAGGACAGGAATGGTGAAGAACCTCATCTAATGTCAGCTGACACCTTAAACAACATAATACATTGTTATGATTTACTGGATGCATGGAGGACAAAGCATCCCTCCACAAGACAGTTTACTTGGGTAAAAGTGTCAGAAGACAGGGTAAGCGCAGCACGGCTTGACCGCCTATACATTTTTAGACAACACATAAATCGAATAATCAGAGCTTTTATTTGCCCTGTTGGTTTCTCAGACCATCATGCCGCAATTGTACATTTATCTACTGTGTCGAGTCACAGAGGAACTGCATATTGGAAGTTTAATGTAAAGCTCTTACAAGATGCAGCCTTTTGCTCTAAATTTAAAGAATTTTGGGGAAAGTGGAGGGATAGGAAAAAAGATTTTTGTTCATTAAGACAATGGTGGGATGTTGGGAAGGCCCAAATTAGGCTTTTCTGTCAGCAGTACACTGCATACTCCTCAATGGAGGCAAAAAGGGTGGTGGCCAGGCTTGAAAACAGCATTGTAGAAGTGGAGGAACAAATAACTGGGCAAAATCATGAGGGTGCACAGACCTATTTGGAAGAATTGCGGCGGGACATGGGAGCAGTCTTTCAGAATAGAGCAAAAGGGGCACTTGTAAGGGCTAGATTCACAATGTTAAGGGAGATGGATGCACCAAGCTCCTTCTTTTTTGGGCTAGAGAAGAACTATAATGAGAGCAAACAGATGCATGCCTTATACATGGCAAATGGTCGCCTTTCCTCAGATGTAGGGGAAATGCGGGAGAGGGCATTTGAATTTTACTCTGACTTATATAAAGCTGAAAAATGTGATTCCACTTGCTCACAACCTTTATTATCGGGTTTACCAAAGTTGTCTCAGGAAGACAAAGCTGGTTTAGAAAATCCATTAACGGTACAGGAACTTAAAACTGCTGTATTTCAAATGACAGTAGGCCGTGCCCCGGGGGTAGATGGCCTCCCTGTAGAATTTTATAAAATGTTCTGGGATTTGATAGGGGAAGATTTGTTTTTTATGTTATGCGAGTGTGTTGCCACTGGAGAACTGCCACTCAGTTGCCGGAGAGCGGTGCTCACTCTTCTGCCAAAAAAAGGAGACCTGTGTGATTTAAGGAACTGGCGACCTGTTGCACTTCTGTGTACAGATTATAAAATTTTCTCAAGGACCCTAGCTAATAGACTGAAATTGAAAATGGCATCCATTATCCATATGGATCAATCCTTTTGTGTGCCTGGACGATCAATTACGGACAATCTGTTTTTGATGAGAGACATGGTGGACTTAGCTAAATTGTCCAATATGAACTTTGGTCTCATCTCGTTGGACCAGGAAAAAGCATTTGACCGTGTGGATCACAGCTACTTATTCAATGTTATGATGGGTTTTGGGTTTGGAGAATTTTTTTTGAGATATGTGAAGCTATTATACACAAGGGTCTTTTGCCTTATTAAGGTAGAAGGAGGACTTAGTCGACCGGTACAGGTTGGAAGAGGTATACGCCAGGGCTGCCCTTTGTCAGGTCAGCTGTACGCATTGGCTATCGAACCCCTGCTGGTTTTGCTGCGCAGGAAGGTGAAAGGGATCAGTATTCAGGGATGGGCCAGTGAATCACCGGTTACTGTGTCTGCATATGCAGACGACATCACAGTGGTAGTTAGAGATGAGGAGGATGTCCAACGTCTGCAGGAAAGCCTCAACTCTTACATAAGAGCATCCTCAGCCAAAGTGAATTGGGGGAAGAGTGGGGCCTTTCTGTGTGGGGCATGGGGAGAATGTGACCCTCCACGGCTTCCGGGGGGGTTAGAGTGGGGCAGAGAGGGGTTCAAAGTGTTAGGAGTTTATTTGGGCTCGGAGATAATGGAGAGGAAGAATTGGGAAGGTGCATTACAAGCAGTTACTGCCAGACTATCAAAATGGAACTGGTTGTTGCCTCAGATATCTTACAGGGGAAGGGTGCTGATTATTAATAATCTGGTAGCATCCGCTCTGTGGCACCGGCTGGCAGTGTTGAATGCTCCCGTCAAGCTGCTGAAGGAAATACAAAGGGAATTGATAAACTTTTTTTGGTCGGGGCATCATTGGCTGAAGGCAGCTGTCCTGTACCTTCCCGTTCATGAAGGGGGACAGGGTGTAGTCGACTTGGAGAGCAGAGTAGCAGCCTTTAGACTCAAGGCTGCTCAGAGACTGCTATACCACCCAGATGTCCGCTGGAGAGGGACAGCATGTGCGTTGCTCAAACGTGCTGGTGGTATGGGGCTGGACCGACAGTTATTCCTCGTGAAAAGTGAGGCTGTAGACCTGACTGGTCTCACAGATTTCTATACCTCAGTCTTACGGGCCTGGAAGCTGATGACTGCCAAACGTGAGGATGGTGTGGCACCAGGGCCGTGGGTGTGGGAGGAGCCTCTTTTCCACAACCCAATGATACCTCTGGAGTCAGTGCCCTCAGACAACCTGCGAAGACAATTTATAAAGGCAGGAATATGCAAGCTAGGCCATTTACTGTTGCCTGGAGGAGGGGGATGGAAGACTGCCCAGTCCCTGTCCCAGCAAACAGGTATCACCTCAGTGAGGCTGCTGGGAAAGCTCATTGAGGAAGTTAAAAGCGGCCTGTCTCAGCCAGTGCAGGAGTTTCTTGAAGAGCCATCTGGCAATGGTACTGCACGGTTTCCCACATTGCACGTGACTGCAACCACTGGAGAGTGGCAAGAGGATAAAGGTGCATTACTGACTTTCTCCTCTCCGAGCCTGGGTGAGTTTGAGGTGGTTGGGGGGAAAGCGTTGTACAGTGTCTGTGTGAAGGTGAGGAACATGAGGGCCTTAGAGGGGGTAAGAGAGCACCAGTGGCAGGGAGAACTGGGGGACCAGAGCACAGCAGGGTTTCGATGGCGGGTGCTGTATAAACCACCAGTCCCTAAAAAGACAGGAGACTTACAGTGGAGGGTAATACACGGGGCCATAGCGACCAATAAGCACATATCTCATTTTGACCCAGGTGTGGGGGTGGGTTGCCCTTTCTGTTCTAGGACAGAAACAGTACAACATGTCTTTACAGAATGTTCTCGGTTGAACCCTGTTTTTGGACTCCTACACAGACTCTGTATGAAACTGGGTTTAACTTTCACTTTTGGACTCTTTATACTGGGGCCACGGTACACTTCTGTTCAGCGGTTTAAGTGGTGCCTGGTGAATTTTATCTTTGGTCAGGCTAAACTGGCTATTTGGCTCACAAGAAGAAATAGAATAAAGGGGGAGGGTTTCACAGACCCAGTTACAATGTTTACATGTCTGGTTTCAGCTCGCCTTAGAGTGGAATTTGCTTATTTTAAACTTATTAATGATCTGAGGTCTTTTCTGAATGTATGGTGTGTTGGAAATGTGTTGTGTTCTGTTGTTAACGAAGAGCTTTGTATGTCCTTATGAAGAATAGAATGTATATCTTGAGCGTATGGTTTCAAGGGGAAGGATGGAATGGGGGTTTTTCTCTATAGGGGAGGGGTTCGGGGGAGGCATCACTTAATATGGACAAAACCAAATTGATGTATTAAAGGCAATGTAAATCTCAATCTCTCTAACTCTCTTTCTCTCTCTCTCTCTCTAACTCTCTTTCTCTCTCTCTCTCTCTCTCTCTCTCTCTCTCTCTAACTCTCTTTCTCTATCTCTCTCTCTCTCTCTCTCTAACTCTCTTTCTCTCTCTCTCTCTCTCTCTCACTCTCTTTCTCTCTCTCTCTCTCTCTCTCTCTCTCTCTCTCTCAAACTCTCCTTCTCTTTCTCTCTCTCTCTCTCTCTCTCTCTCTCTAACTCTCCTTCTCTTTCTCTCTCTTTCTCTTTCTCTCTCTCTCTCTCTCTAACTCTCCTTCTCTTTCTCTTTATCTCTGTCTCTCTTATATACTCACATACACATTCAACACACAGTTAATGACACACTTGGTGGACAGTGGCGTGACTTCTGATTGGGAGAAATATGTTTAGTCATCAGCTAAAATGTGCATGTGTACCGTGTTTACACGCACATTTACGAGGCAGCTCGCATAAAATCAAAGGACTTTGCTGAGCTTTTGAAACATAAAAGATTAAAAATGTAATTAAATGCAGAGCTTTGGAGATGAAAGATCAAAGATTAAGACATGATTAAGAGTTCCGGTCGTATATATAGACAAAGTTCTGGTCATTAGGTAAAGCAGGAACTCAAAAACAACGTTATTACAGAACAACAGTCGGTGTGACTCAATGTATACACATCAGCCGAACTCGCCAAGCAGATCCGCTGACAGAGAAGAACATTTCTGTGAAAATATAAAGCAGTGATTCCAAGCACTGATGTCGAGGACAGAATTCTGTGAACACTAAAAAAAAATGATGATTCCGCGGTTACTGACTGTCAGGGCAAAATTCGGAGAATAATAAACACTGATGTTATAGAGCAGGTGGAAAAAAAGAAAAAAACCCCACACAATTAAGACCGTAACGACAGATCTCTCTGTACCTGGAGTTGGAAAACACTGTCAAACAAGAGGGTAGGAGTTTGTGTATGTGAGAGTGCCTGTGAGTGAGAGCTTGTTTTTTTGCGCTGAATTTCCTGTCTTCTGAAACAAATTCATTTGAAAAGCTATTTTTTGTTGTTGTTTTTGTGGGAAAAAATTTTTTGACATCAGATAAGTTATGAAGTTGGAAAAACAGAAATGAACTATTTAGAGAAAAAAAGCCATAAATACAGTCTGTCTGTGTTAATTTGCCGTCATGTTGATCTCAGACTTGGGCATAATCACTTATAATAATAAATATAAATTTAAATGTCATTATGTCAGACAGGGATGTGTCTGAGGTTGGTTTGGGGCACAGATCTGAACTGGTTGTAAAAGGTTTAAGGCTATAATATACTTACTGTCAGACTGTAAAGCCTTTTTGTGGGTACACTGATTAAATCTGACCGTGGCATTTCAGTCATTTTGCAGTCAAGTTGCGGTCAAATTTTTGGTCAGCTTACATCTAAGCTGAATCGTGCTTGAAATCAGTTTCTGATGAGTCTGGGGTCATGTACTGAGTTCATGCAACTATCAAATTGTGTTTGTATGGGGTGGTCAAGTTGCAGTCGCAGTGCGGTCAGGGTGTGGTCACAGGGTGGTCATTGGGTCGTCACAGGGCTGTTGGGGTGCTGTCACAGTGTGGTCAGGGTATGGTCACAGGGTGGTCATTGTGTGGTCACAGGGTGGTAAGGGTGTGGTCACAGTGCGGTCAGGGTGTGATCACAGGGCTGTCGAGGTGTGGTCACAGTGTGGCAGGGGGTGTGGTTAAAGTGCGGTCAGGGTGTGGTCACAGGGCTGTCGGTGTGTGGTCACAGCACGGTAGGGCGTGTGGTTACAGTGCGACCAGGGTGTGGTCACAGGGCGGTCAGGGTGTTGTCACTCACTTCGACACTTGGCACAGCGCCCTTTCTCGAATTCCAGTAGTTCGGGGGTCCGGCTGCGTTCAGACAGGGAGCGTCTGATTCCTCCATCTCTCAGTCTGGCCGCCTCCTCTTTAGCATATGAGCCCAGCTCCTGAGTATAGCGTCCATACATCTATAACACAGACAGAGAGAGTTACACACAGATACACACACACACACACACACACACACACACGCACGCACAAAAACACACACACATTGCCCATAAATCTATAACACTGAGAGAAAAAGTTACACACACGCACACAAACACACACTGCCCATGCAACTGTAACACAGTTAAGAGAACTAAGATGTACAAAAACCTGGGGTTACTGAGTTTGTGTGTGTGTGTGTGTGTGTGTGTGTGTGTGTGCGCGCTCTGTTTTGCTGACAGTGAGAGAGTTTTTCAGTGTTTTTCAGTCCTAATGACCCCATGGGCACCCAGGGCCTATGTCACAAGGTCAAAAGTCAAAAGTCTACTGAGGGTGAGTGTGTGTGTATCTGTGCGTTCTGATATGAAAAGATTCTCTTCCTGAATGTGTCTCTCTCACTTTCTCTCTGCAATGGAGGACTTCCTGTCTGCTCTTGGCACTACTCCTGCTGACTGAGCGTCTGGGCACACACACATACACGCACACACACACACGCACACACACACACGCACAGATACACAAGCACATACACTCACACACAC
>NC_044500.1:5642546-5660046 GCF_902362185.1 Chanos chanos | reverse complement strand
CTTTGAAATGTTTCATGATAATGCTGTGCAAATGTTACATAAGGGTAAAGGATTTAGTAATACTCGTCGTTCAGTTGAAAAAATGACAGAAAAAGACTGAAAGAGAGAGAGAATACTGAAAAAAGAGAGACCAGCAAAGCTCTCTCCCATGGAGCATTTTGGCTTATAAATGAATAAAACCATAAAAAGGAAACAAATTCCTTATTCTGCAATTAATGTCCTCAGCTCTCTAGCACTACCCATAACACCCCACGGCAGGCCAGCCACAGAAAATATTAGAGAGAGAGGGAGAGAGAGAGAGAGAAAGAGAGAGAGAAACAGCTCCATTCATCAACTAAGGTGACCAAAACCTGCCCTTACCTGCCCTTAATGACATGGTATGGGTAGAACAATTGTGCATTACATCTCTCTCTCTCTCACACACACACACACACATACACACAGTGCTGAGAAGATGCTGGTCAGGCTTATTCAGAAACTGTGGATTCTTTCAGCGCTCTCTCTCTTTTAGCACCCTCCACGCACACAAACAGCCAGAGACAGAAACAAAGAATCTGTGTGTGTGTGTGTGTGTGTGGCTTATATCAAACGAGCGAAGCAAGCCCTGCCTTCGACCCCTCCATCAAGCGCGATGTCTGACAGAAAAGTGCGTTTTTTCGGACGTGCGCGGGCGCGCTGCTGATTCAGCAGCGCGAGTGCCGTTGCGTCATAAAAGCCAAGAAGTTCCAAAACACCATAAAAATAAGCTCATATAAACGACCTTCGCAAAGGCTTCCTTCACCTGTTAGGTGCTCCTAATCCTTCTTTTTTACCATGCTCACACATGCACACACAAACATTCATTAACACACATGGACGTGCGCATACACACAATAGCTGCTCCAATAAAATGCTGTAACAATATTTGACCGGCATTTGACCAAAAAATAAAAATTAAAAAATTAAAAATTCTCCTAAACACCTTATGTGAGCGAGCGAGCCGAGAGAGAGAGAGAGAGAGAGAGAGAGAGAGAGAGAGAGAGAGACTTATTCATTCATTCGTTTATTAATTTCACAACAGCACAACAGCATTTTCAAGGCGCCGCCAAAGAAACAACTAATGACAACCAAAACTACAAACAGACAGACAGTAAGATAGATAGATAGACAGTCAGATAGATAGATAGATAGATAGATAGATAGATAGATAGATAGATAGATAGATAGATAGATAGGCCAGTGTGAGTCAGTATGTAAAACCTGTTGAAGGAGAGAGTCTAGCCTGACAGCTGCCTTCTGTGGCTGTATTTCTAACTGATGTCTGAACTTAGCAGAACCGTTAATTCACTAACGACAGAAATCATTTCTGAGGGACGAAAGCCTCACGTCACACTCCTTAACTTCGCTATACTGAACAGAACATCCTGATTAAAGTCCAGACCTTCGATAAAGTACTCAAATTTCTCTCTCTGTATCACACACACACACAGACAGACACAGACACACACAGGGGGAAAGTTTGGACATTTCCTTAAGATGAAGTGAATAGATCCAACGGGTGCCCACGCCGACAAATTGTTCCAACTTGCTTCTGACGCGATATACGGAAAAAAAAACACCCCAAATACAAAAACGAGAAACATCAATGCACAGTTGTGCGAATCATTCGAACAGGGTGACTGCACGCTCGCACACACACACACACACACACACACACACAGAGGGGTAGAGAGAGAGAGAGAGAGATCTGACAGAATCCGGTTTTCTTAGTGCCAGCGCACACCAGCTCGCACTCGAATCAACAGACAGCCTGTTGTTGAAAACAAGCAAGGAAACAGCGAAACTTCCAAAAGGGAGAAACAGTCTAATCAGAGCGTGTAATACAACAACAATACTCAGTACGATCGGTGACACGGGCACGCATCCATCTGTCCGATTTGATCATACTGAAGAGAGTGTCTATGTGTGTGCTCGTTAGAGTTAGTCAAGTCGCACAACAGTGTAGGCAGATCTGCCTTACGGTGTGTACGTGTATGTATAAGCTATGTGTGCGCCTGTGTGCACACTGCACAGAGTCCTTTGGAGAAAAGTTCACGTGCTGGTACTCAAAATCTCATTTTTAAAAATCTTACCAAAGTCTGCTCGTACTGCAGGGCTCGCTGATCCGTCTCGTCCCCAGCCATGGCGACACTCGATCCTTCCACTCCACGCTCTCGAACACACACAGATATACACACACACACTGCCGGCAGAACCAAGGCACGGGAGATGATAATCACAGAGCCACGGAGAGAGTGTGTGTGTGTGTGTGTGTGGCAGTACACTGGTTTTCCACGCGAGAAAGAGAGGGGAAGTGAAATATCCACTCTGACACTTGACGGCTAAAGTATGGTAAAGTTTATCAGAGTGTCAGGTAAGTTGCGAGAGTTCGCCTGGACGAGCTGAACTCTTGCATAATGTGTCTTGCTTCGTCTCGTCATTTTATATCCTCAACACTTCTCTCTTCTGCGGGGCTGAGGCGGGACTTCAGAACGGGCTGTGGAAGTAGTTTCTCCCACACTACCCCCATTCTCAAGCCGAAATGGTACAGTCTGTTCTCAGAAGTTTTTTTTTTTCTTTTATGAAGAGTGAAAGATGCCTGTTCCTCTTCTCTAAGCGAGAGGCGCTGTTGTTTGATCGAACCAAGAAATATTGCAAGGTTAATAAATATACTGGTTGACACACTCTTCGGTTGCTTATTTGAGTATTTATTTTTACATTACACATTTAACAAAGCATTTTGTAATGCTACAGAATACTCAGTACAGCTCTTAAAAAGTAACAATTCTACTTGTTAGTACCTCTTAAAGTGTGTGTGTGTGTGTTATTTAATTTTTCATTAATGTCTAATTATTATAGTGGAAACATATCTCTTAAGTTGTCGCAGAGACGGAAATCACTGTGTTGTGATTTCTAAGGACAAATCTCTGGTCACCTCGAAACATGTGGGATCTTTTGTTCCAAAGCCCTGAGCTGTTTTTGGATAAACACGCGCGCGGGCGCGCACACACACACACACACACACACACACACGCACACGCACACGCACACGCACACCTGAACACCTACTCAAAGGTTAAGATGCCAGAGCAGTCACCTACTGTCTTCTCTTAAATTGATTTCTGTGTATTCTGGAATTTTTAAAAATATAATATGTTTATTTTGGAATTTTTCCAGCTCACCTCACACCATGAGACTTTAACGCCAGATCCAAACTCAGCAGCGTTAAGGGTTTGTAAGATCCAAAAACGGCTCCTCTGACTCTGTCCTGTCTGATTCAGTAAATGTCTCTTTAGCTCTCTTCATTAACTGGATCAACTGAATCGGTCATTCTGACTCAGCCCTCTGCCAGAGCAACCATCATGTGTAAAGAAATAAAGAAGAGAAAACTGGAAAAATGGAAAGCGAGAGATAGAGAGAGAGAGAGAGAGAGAGAGGAGAGAGGAGGGAATAAAAGAATAAAATGAAAAAATGTATCAGCCCATAGTCTAAAACAAACGACATGAGGGTGGTTTTCCTTGCAGTAGAAAGAGGGAGATTTTCTCCCCAGACCTAAGCTTTTTCGTAGCTCTATGCTGTTAATCATTGGAAGTCTTAAGGTCCCCCCCCACACACACACACACTTTTTTCTCTCTTCTTTGATTTCACTCTCACTTAAATGCCCACAGATCAGGGATCGCCTATACTATTGTTTTAGGGCTTCTTCTGAATGTTTTACTCATTACACAGAATCTTTTTAATCTTCTAAACATCACAAAGAATCATTTAGAGACCTTTCATTATGCTACTACATCCCTTCACTCACAAATCATCCATCCATCCATCCATCCATCCATCCATCCATCCATCCATCCATCCATCCCTCCATCCCCTCGCTGCTCATTCAGCCTTTTATCCATCTATATATTCATCCAACATCCCACATTCAGTTTTCTTTCGTTGTTTTATTCTTTCCCTGCCTCTCCTAAATTCCTCTAAAGCGTGTGTGTGTGTGTGTGTGTGTGAGTGTGTATGCGCGTGTGTGCGCATATGTGTGTGTGTGCGTGTGTGTGTGTGTGCGTGTGTGCGTGTGTGTGTGTGTGTGTGTGTGTGTGTGTGCGTGCGTGCGTGTGTGCGTGTGTGTGTGTGTGTGTGTGCACGTGTGTGTGTGTGTGTGTTTGTGCGTGTGTGAGCGTGTGTGCGCGCGTGTGAGTGTGTATGCGTGTGTGTGTGCATGTGTGTGTGTGCGTGTGTGTGTGTGCATGCGTGTGTGAGCATGTGTGCCCGCGCGTGTGTGTGCGCGCGTGTGTGCGCATGTGTGTGTGTGCCTGTGTGTCTGTGTGTGCGCGTGTGCGTGTGTGTGTGTGTGCGTGCGTGTGTGTGTGTATGTGTGTGTGTGAGTGTGTGTGTGCGTGTGTGTGTGTGTGCGCATGTGTATGTGTGTGTGTGTGTGTGCGTGTGTGAGCGTGTGTGCGCTCGTGTGAGTTTGTGTGTGTGTGCACGCGCGCGTTTGTGTGTCTGGCATGCATTTTATAATTGAACAATTAGTTGAGAGTGTTTGTCATTCACAGAGACCCAAGAGAAAAAGACTCTTAAAGGATCCATTACTCACACAGGCGTTTGTGTGTCGAGTTTGTGTGCTCTTATGACACACAGGCAAATGAATGAGGTGTTTGTCAAACACTGAGCTAATTTTGATTCCTGATCTTTCTTTTTTTTTTGTTTCGTGTTTGTTTCCTCAGTGAGCCTAAGGTCTCTCTGTCCAAACAAATTCATTCAGATCATGAAAGAACAGAGCAAACATGCATGAAAAAGCTTGAGACAGTGCTCCAACACTCCAAGCGTGGCCTGTTAAATAAATACATACCCTTATTGTTTCTCTATGTGTGTGTGTGTGTGTTTGTCTGATTCCCATCAATCAATATCGCATACTCATTTTTAACCTCAAACCACTCACTCTTCTCTTACTTCACAAAGATCTAATCAGTTAAACATACACTCTCTCTGTCTCTCTCTCTCTCACACACGCACACAGACTGAACAGGCAGGGGAGGGGCTGGGGGGGGGGGGGGGGGGGGGGTTAAAAAGGGCTGTGCCTAAAAGCTTGTGGTTGTTGTGTGGTTAATGATTGCAGTAAATATGTTTGTGTGAACAAAAGAGAACATCTAGAAGTTTCCTTTAAGAGTCTGCGATGAGCCTGTGGAAATCTCCAAGTCCCACCCTACCAGGAACTGTGTGTGTGTGTGTGTGTGTGTGTGTACACATAGTAAAACAGAAATGAAAGAAGAAGTATGATTGTAGGAAATTTCAACAGTGTTCAATTTGTTACGACACTATAAAAACTAATAATAAAAATTATAATGAAAAAAATACCAACGCCACAGCCAGTGACAGATCAGTGAGGTCAGTCAGTCGGTAATCAGTATGCAGTGACTGGCAGTGAGGAGCTGAAAGGGATGAGAGGTCATGTTAATGGCATGGATCTGTGTGCTGACTGTCTTTAGTTCTGGTGACATACACTTTGCACTGCCTTACATACCAAGACCAGGCATGAAGGCCTGGGCTATCTCTCTGTCTCTCTGAACTTTGACCTCATAAGTGGCTGACGGGAATGACCACATTATGACTGTGCTTGTGTGTATTTGTGCGTGCGTGTGTGTGTGTGTGCGTGTGTGCGTGCGTGTGTGTGTGTGCGTGTATGTGTGTGTGTGTGTGAAAATGCCTATTCATAAGTCCTGCCCTCATTATTGTTCTCTTGTAAGTACAGTACTTGACTTTATCACATGATAACTCAATCTGTTTAACAACTAAAATGTTAAGATAATTTATCAGTGTGTGTGTGTGTGTGTGTCTTTGTGTGTGTATGTGTGTGTGTGTGTGTACGTACACATGTGTGTTTCTGTGCCTCTCAGTCTTTTGATCTGAGTGTGTGTGTTGTTTGCATGTGTGTATGTGGTTGTGTCTGTCTCTCTGTCTCCTGGTTTGATTGCATGTGTCTGTTTTTCTATTTAACTCTGCATGTAAAAGTGTGTGCGTGTGTGTGTGCACGCGTGTGTGTGTGTGTGTGTGTTACTTTCACAGCTCATAGTAAATAAACATATTGTGTATGGCTATTGTGTTCCAACATTCTTGCACTATTTCACAGCACTGCTTTCAGGACAGCACACAAACACACACTAAGACAAACACATACTCACTTACACATACCAACAAAAACGCACACTAAAAACACACACTAAAACACTGTGACCTGGAGGAATGTGCAGAATTCTGGGATATGTCTGGAATGAATTTTTGGAAATGTGTGACTACTTGAAGACGAACACTTGGATCTTTTTGGATCAGCCAATCAGGTGAAAGGATTTGGTGTGAATATCTTTTGACATCATATCACTTGTTGGCAAAGGTTCAGAAAGCAGCACAAAGTTTCTCATCTCCCTCCGTCTCGCTCTCTCTCTCTCTCTCTCTCGCTCTCTCTCGTTGTTCTTTCAGGAGTTTTTGATGTATGGCACTGCCCTTTCTGAGCCTGAGGGTGTCTGAATTCAAACACACACACACACACACACACACACACGCACAGACACACACACACACACACACACAGACACACACACACACACACAGGCACGCACGTACACGCCCACGCACACGCACACACAAACCCCTACACACTGTCTCTCTCTCTCTAACACACACATGCACACGCACACGCACACACACACACACACACACACACACACACACACTTACACAAAAACAGTGAATGATGAAGATATAATGATCCAGCGAAGACAATAGCGCCCTCTAACGGTGGCAAAGACAGCAGCACACATTCTCATGCACACGGACGCAAACCTAAACCACTGCCTTAACTGCCTTCACTACTGGTTCCTCTCCCTCACTCTTACAAGGACTGCCCGTTCTTTTCTCTCACAGCTCTCTGGCATAACCGTGCTGTATGGAGACAGAGCCTACAAGATGATAGATTGTGCTGAATTCTTGTGTAGAAGATGTATATCACCAGTTTCCTCCTCCACGCCGGACAGAGAGCAGCTCCCGAACAACAAACTGTTCTCCAACAGCCTGCCACCACAAATAAACTCTAAGTTCCAGACCTGTGGGCAAAAAATCGCTTTGAGGAAGAGGCTGATTCCTCTCCAAGCAATTTATGATCACTTCATTAATCATATATATAAAAAAACCCCAATTAATAACAGAGCATCGTATATAACTGTGTGGTGATTTTTTTGATTGCACTGTGGTTTGGACTGAAAACAGGTGGATGAGGAAAATTTCTGGAAACCTGACGCACCTTCCTCAGGAAAGGTTCCAGGCTGGTCTTTCCAAGAATATGGACCTCTCCTACTTTTCCTGCATTTCCTGCATAAACTGGAGGAGAAAATTTTCCAAAGTGCTGTCACAAAAGCAATCATGAGTGAAAAGGGATAAATAAAAACCACATCAGACGTGTGTGTGTGTGTGTGTGTGTGTGTGTGTGCGCGCGCGTGTGTGTGTGTGTAAAAATAGCATAAATATGACTCATATGTTTTTACTATTCTTGTAAACTGCTACACCCTCATTTGTTTTTATCTAAACACACATCTCTCTCTCTTTTTTTCTCTCTCTCTCTCTCTCTCTCTCTCCTTCTGATAGTAAAAGCGAGTGATTGTAGGGGACTCTGGACTGTCCATCTTTAATTATGTATGATGTGCAATATTCTCTGTAGTCTCACTTTGAACATCAAACAGTCATTTCCTCATCTCTTTCTCCCTCTCTCTTTCTCTGTCTCCCTCTCTCTCACTCACTCACTCACTCACTCTCACTCTCTGTCTCTCTGCCCCTCATGCAAATATTCTAAGCTACCAGCATGACTAGTCACTGACACTGAGCGTTCATAACATTCACATGTAGAAACAAGCAAACGACCACTGCACGACCAAAAAAAGAAAGAAAAAGAGAGAGAGAGAGAGAGAGAGAGAAAGGGGATGGGCCTATAATTACACACATATTTACAGTGTCACACTAAAACTGCATGGCAATGGATGTAACTTAATGATCACTCCAATACTAAGTCACTTTATAGATCTACCTCACTTCCATGGATCTAACTTAATGATTACTCCAATACTAAGTCACCTCATAGATCTACCTCACTTCATGAATCTACCCCAGCTGTATTTTTTTCTCTTGTTTTTTCGGTCTCTTGTTTTCTTTATAAGATTCTTTGCTTATTTATATTGTCTTCCATATAAGGCTTTTTTTTCTACTTATTTATATATTGTCTTTATTCACACTCGTCTGGTAACGGAGGATTAGCAAAGTAAGAATTTCATCGTACAGTGTAACTGCCTGTTTCGCTGTGAACATGACAATAAAATTCTTGAATCTTGAATCTATAGAAATCATTAGAGAAGATTCACACAGTGTTACACAGTGGCAGTGTGACGCATCCACGCAGATGTTAGCGTCTGATGTTGTCATAGCGACAGCCTCCTCCTGAAATCACACAGACTGACTCTACTTCACGTTCTGCTCTGTGTTTGTGGCAGTTGAATGGCTCATTTGACAGTGAAGGACTCCAGAGTGGCATTCTGTCACAGCTAACACACACACACACACACACACACCTCCTGTCATAGGGTTAGAGTCAGTGTCAAACCACACACACACACGCACACACACACACACACCTCCTGTCACAGGGTTAGAGTCAGTGTCAAACCACGCACACACACACACACACACACACACCTCCTGTCATAGGGTTAGAGTCCGTGTCAAACCACACACACACACACACACACACACACACACACACACACACACACACACACACCTCCTGTCATAGGGTTAGAGTCAGTGTCAAACCACACACACACACACACTCACGCACGCACACACACACACACACACACACACACACACACCTCCTGTCATAGGGTTAGAGTCAGTGTCAAACCACACACACACACACACACACACACACACTCACGCGCACACACACACACACACACACACACACACACACACACACACCTCCTGTCATAGGGTTAGAGTCAGTGTCAAACCACACACACACACACACACACTCACGCACACACACACACACACACACACACACACACACACCTCCTTTCATAGGGTTAGAGTCAGTGTCAAACCACACACACACACACACACACACACACACACACCTCCTTTCATAGGGTTAGAGTCAATGTCAAACCACACACACACACACACACACCTCCTGTCATAGGGTTAGAGTCAGTGTCAAACCACACACACACACACACACACCTCCTGTCATAGGGTTAGAGTCAGTGTCAAACCACACACACACACACACACACACACACACACACACACACACCTCCTTTCATAGGGTTAGAGTCAGCGTAAAACCACACACACACCTCCTGTCATAGGGTTAAGGTCAGTGTCAAACCACACACACACACACACACACACACACACACACACACACACACCTCCTGTCATAGGGTTAAGGTCAGTGTCAAACCACACACACACACACACACACACACACACACACACACACACACCTCCTGTCATAGGGTTAGAGTCAGTGTCAACCAATCAGCTAACTGGTTGCAGCTCAGCTTGTTGACTCTCATCCTACTCTTCCCTCATTCCTTCCTCTTCTGAACCTTTCTCTGTCTCTCTCTCTCTCACACACACACACACACTCTCTCTCTCTCTCTCTCTCTCTCTCTCTCTCTCTCTCTCTCTTACTCACTGTTTTCTCCCTCTCGCCTCTCAATTTCTTTTTTCATTCCCATGATATCTTGCTCTCCATCTTCTGGCCCCATTCTGTCTCAATTCGTTTTTATCTATCCTCTCATTACTGTTTCTGCCTCAGCCGTCTGTCAGAGAGTGTAAAACAGAGTGACAAATCTTTCACATTATGGAGTCAGCAAAAGTATGACAGACTGAACTCTGAGATCTGCACTGAGAATACGGAAAGTGTGTGAAGACTGCTGGGACCAGTTTTGTGCAGTCAAACCTATACACTGAAGTCCTGTTTTAACCCTGAGAATCTTCTGTTTTCCCAACGAAGATGAATTGACTCATTCGTTTAAAACTTAGGGATTCCGAAACAGTGACAGTTTCTGATTGTATTTCTGCCTGAGAAGTTAGAAAGTACTACTGGAGTCGAATGATCGGATAAGTTGTTAGTGACAATTCACGATATTGATTTTTGTCAAGTGCTTGTGATTAATCACGGAAATAGCTTTGAATTAAAGAACGAACGAACGAACGAACGAACGAATGAATGAACGAACGAAAGAATGAATGAACGAACGTAAGAATGAATGAACGAACGAACGAACGAACGAATGAATGAATGAATGGAGTTATAGTGTGTTTTCATTAACTTCTTTCCAAATAACTCCCGTCAAAGAAATTACGACACAATATAATTTTTTCCCCTCGGGCAAAAGCTGCGGGAAAGCAGCTTGAGATAGTAAAATGAACTTCTTTATGACATTAATACTTCAAATTCAAAATTTTTCCGGTTGAATTGTAACACTGACATGGCTGTAGATTAAAAAAAAAAGATAATATAATTTGGCGAGGCAGTCATTAACCTTTTCTCAAATATGCGTTTATTACTGCACTGGCTGAGTGAACGTTGGTCTCAGATAATGTTCACACATGACAGATATGTAGTTTGAAAATGCAGCATCATCAGTCAGGCTTTGCAGTTACAATACTGAGCTTAAGATATCACTCTTTACAAATTTATACCAATATACTCTACATTTCCTGAGGTTCCAAATATATTATGCATTATTCTGTCTCTCTCTCTCTCTCTCTCTCTCTCGGAATGTGCATTTACATGTGTGTGATATAGGTCATTTGGAACAGGAAGAAGAGTGAACACGTCTATTGCTTCGGCAAGAGATAACAAGGAACAGTCAACCCCAACACACTTATCTGTCATGAGATAAGAGCAATATCATCTCTCTCTGTCTCTCTCTCTCTCTGTCTCTCTCTCTCTTTCTCTGTCTCTCTCTCTCTCTGTCACACACACACACACACACATGCACACATGCACACACACACACACACACACACAAACATGCGCGAGCGCACACACACAGTTTTTTCCCCATGGCCCAGATCATTTGGTCTCAAAAGTCATGATAACAAAAACATGTCAGTATTTCTCTCTCTCCCTCTCTCTCCCTCTCTCTCTCTCTCCCTCTGTCTCACACACTCACAAACACACATTTTCAATCAATATCAGTGGAGCAATATCCCATTGCCAGATGTGGAATTCAGCAAAACACATGCGCACACTTACCGAATCACACCCTGATCTCTCTCTCTCTCTCTCTCTCTCTCTCTCTCTCTCTCTCTCTCTCTCTCTCCTCACACACACACACACTCACCTAAAACACACGTCTGTCCAACAAATAATCACTCCACTCCACCCTCTCTACTCACGCGTAACGCTCGTGTAGCGTAAAAATTGCAGGTCACTTAGAAAAAAAATGTCACTCTCTTCATTTCACCCTACCTAAAAATCTCAATGTCTCGTCATAAAATGTCCTTTTTTTCTTTTAAAAACGTAATGTTGTCATTTTGCGGGGTGCAATTTGCTGTATAAGGTTTGAGTCATGAAACGCATGTAGCCATTAGGAAAACTGCAGTTCACACAGGTGTGACAGGATAAGGGATGAAAGGTGACCCGATTACCGCGTGAGCTCGGAACCCAGAGGTGTGTGTTGCGATGAAGATGAGGGGTGAGTGCGCACGCCGATGGGAAAGGGCGGTTTGAGAGGGTTTGATGTCGTTACATTTTACTCACGGTTTTGTTTTCTGCTCGACTTCTGTCTCCGAAGTTGTATGGAGTTTCTTGTCAGATACTGCTAAACTGAACCGAGGTGCTTTGTGATGCGTCACACATGATACAACATTTCCCCGCTACTGTTACTATGCACAAGCCGAAAGTCCGAAAGTGTTGCGTCTTCTCTGGGCAACAGGCTGCGGGACGCACCGCTACCGCATCCGCTACGCTGGTCCCCATACTATAGTTCACCTGTCTCCCTTACCATTTAACGGTGTGTGTGTGTGTGTGTTTGTGTGTGTGTGTTTGTGTGTGTGTGTGCGTGTGTGGGTGGGTAGGTGGGTGTGAGAGAGGTGCTGGTGGTAGTAGTGGCTATATTTAGAAAGGTGAGCTCAGGAGACAGAGGACTGGTCCTTCGCGTGCCTTGAGGCTCTCCGCGGGCGGGGAACTCGAGCTCATTGATTCTGTGTTGCAATGCAGGTGCAGCCGCGCCAAGAATCACCTCTCTCTCTCTCTCTCTCTCTCTCTCTCTCTCTCTCTCTCTCAACAGTTGTCAGTCTGAGAAAGTTTCTCATCTTTAATTGGTCAGTAATGAGTTCTCCACGCAGGTGCGCGAGATCCCAGGCATTTCTGCGGGATGTTGATTCGTAAACAAACACTGACAGGGAGCTGAAAAGAACGGCAGTCACCCGTATCTGTAATGTAGAGACTGAGGCGCGTAATTTTATTAAACAGGCGCGTGAGATTTGGAGTTTTTGAACGTGAAGAATTTCTTGCTTTCATAGGCTTTGAACATGCCTACCTTAAAAACACCCCCCCCCTCTCTCTCTCTCTCTCTCTCTCACACACACACACACACACACCCCTGACACCTCTGTGCTGCTTTCCTCGTCTAATTGATTTGCAGAGCTGTACCCTCCTCCAGTTCCCTGCTTGTGGGAAATTAAAATGACTGAAATTCAATTAAGTTATGGGTGTGTTACCTTCCCAGCGCGTAGGAGTTCATTTACCAAGCCGTTAAACAATTCACAGACCAACCGACGCTGCTTTCACTGCAGCCTCCTTGAAACGGGGAGGAATGCTTGATTAATGATTCACCAATCGAGCAGATCGAACTGCTTGTATTTAATCAATCCCTCACACTTCTGGACATATAAGACTGAATTTAGCTGTAATGGGTTCGCCAGAATATTTCTTACTTACAACACAAGCAATGTTATCTATGGCGTATTCCATAGAGTGTAATTTTAAACTTGGTCTCTCGTTCTTTCTCTTTCTTTACAAAGTCAACTCAGAGGGAATGATCAGACCATTTGTTTATTTAAGGTACTGCTTGCACAATAAAGGAACGAGAAAGAAAGAAAGAAAGAAAGAAAGAAAGAAAGAAAGAAAGAAAGAAGGAAACACTTTGATTATCTGTCTGATTGTCGCGAATTTCGATTCTGAAGTTTGTCCGTTAGGGGGCGGAAGTCTCCCTCTTTAGTTTAGGACAGATGAACTCGCTTTCAAAAAGTCCAGTAAATCCCAAGGTATCTTAGTAATGTTACTGGTCCAGCTCATCATTATAAATTTAAAAGTAAATTCTTTTCCTTTTATTTTAAATTTTTCACTGAAATAAGTTCCTACTCGGTTTCTAATCGTTACCGTAACAAACAGTAACAGCAGAAGAGAAGAGAAGTGAAGAGAGGAGAAGAGAAGAGAAGAGAAGAGAAGAGAAGAGAAGAGAAGAGAAGAGAAGATGACATTTAAAAGAAAATTCTTTTCCTTTTCTCTTTTCACTTCCCACTCTAATTAGTGATTGTGACTGTGTGTGTGTGTGTGTGTAGTGTGTGTAAGAGAGAGAGAGAGAGAGAGAGAGAAGGGAACAGAGTCAAAGCTTAATGCAGACACAGGGAGGAAAATCCACATACCCCTTCCCTTTTTCTGCTTTTAACAATTTGTGTCTCTCTCATACACACACACACACACACGCACACACACACACACACACACACACGCACTCACACACACACGCGCACACACACACACGCACACGCACACGCACACGCATGCAAGCACACACACACACGCACGCACACACACACACACACACACCCACTCACTCACTCATGGTGCACTTGCTTTGCATGTGTGTGATTTGTTGCAGGTGGCCACAGGAAGCGAATACAGCTGGCATCAGTAGCACCAACAAAACTCTGACACACCTGCCAGATGTGGGTCAAAGGTCAAAGGTGACATACACTCTTGTGTCTGTGTCTCTGTGTATGTGTGTGTGTGTGTGTGTGTGTATGTATGTCTGAATGAAGGACATCTGTATGTCACAGCGTGTGTGTGTGTGTGTGTGTGTGTAATTCTTTTAGCTGTGCTCTCAGAGTCTTAGTGTTTAGTAATGATGTATGTTTGATATTAAGCTTCTTATCTCTCCCTGTGTTTCTTCTGTCCTGCAGTCTGACATATTTTGCTTGCTTTATGGTTTTGATCAGTTCCTCAGTTTTAGGAGCTGTGTATAGCGTGTGTTAGAGGGATCTGAATGTGAACGTTGATTCACTGGACGGTTTGGACAGATTATGGAGAGTCTAGAACCATGTCGGGGATTTTCTGTTAGTTGATCACCTCCGTTTCATTCCCACGTGAGGGAAAAGAACATGTCAAACTCACGCTCTTTTGAACGGTTTTTGTCGGCTGAGTTTTGAGTTGACTTTGTTAGCTGGGTTTTGAGTTGACTTTGTTAGCCGGGTTTTGGGTTGACTTTGTTAGCTGGGTTTTGAGTTGACTTTGTTAGCCGGGTTTTGAGTTGACTTTGTTAGCCGGGTTTTGAGTTGACTTTGTTAGCTGGGTTTTGAGTTGACTTTGTTAGCTGGGTTTTCAGTTGACTTTGTTAGCTGGCTTTTGAGTTGACTTTGTTAGCTGGGTTTTGAGTTGACTTTGTTAGCTGGGTTTTGAGTTGACTTTGTTAGCTGGGTTTTGAGTTGACTTTGTTAGTTGGGTTTTGAGTTGACTTTGTTAGCTGGGTTTTGAGTTGACTTTGTTAACTGAGTTTTCATAATGAATGATATTGTCCAGTGAATGAAGAACAGCTGAGAGTGAATTGACTTTTTATTGTCGTTGTTATGTGTACATTAAACTAGCTCCCAGACTTCTTAATCGTCTGTGTGTGTGTATGTGTGTGTGTGTGCGTGTGTGTGTGTATGTGTGTGTGAGTGTATGTGTGTGTGTGTGTGTGTGTGTGTGTGTGTGTATGCAGCAACATGCGGTCTGTGTATGCTGACCAAAGGAAATGATCTCTCTGATAACTGTGTGTGTGTGTGAGTGTGTGTGTGCAGCTTGGTTCTGAAAGTCACATGCGGTCTGTGTATACTGACCAAAGGAAATGATCTCTCTGATAACTATGTGTGTGTGTGTATATGAGAGTGTGTGTGTGTGTGTGTGTGTGTGCGTGTGTGTGAGTGTGTGTGTGTGTGTGTGAGTGTGTGTGTGTGAGTGCGTGTGTGAGTGTGTGAGTGTGTGTGTGTGTGTGAGTGTGTGTGTGTGTGAGTGTGTGTGTGTGTGTGTGTGTGTGAGTGTGTGAGTGTGTGTGTGTGTGAGTTTGTGTGTGTGTGTGTGTGTGTGTGTGTGAGTGTGTGTGTGTGTGTGTGTGTGTGTAGCAGCTGCTGCTCACATTTTCCTCATTCTTAAAATGCAGCTGGAGGAGGACAAACAGGAATATGAAACAGGGATAGAGAGAGAGAGAGAGAGAGAGAGAGACAGAGAGAGAGAGAGAGAGAGAGAGAGAGAGAGAGAGAGAGAGAGAGAAAGAGAGAGAGAGAGAGGGAGATGTATTCAGAAAAAATTCAGTATAAAATGTATTTATTTATTTTCTTTTTTTAATAAAGAACAGTTTTTATTGTTTTACCCAACACACTCAATAAATACAAAATCATAATAATTATCACAATACTGATAAAAAAACCCATAAAATTAAAAAAAAAAAAAACTGTAACCATAGTAACAGACAGGCAGTGACATCAGGTGCAATGCTACAGGGCAGGGCTGATTAAAAATGGGCGGAGTCTACCGTGCACCAAATCCCTCCCCCTTCAGAGCTCTGATTATGCTTTAAAATGCTGCATAATGATTAATGACAACCAGTGACATGAAAGCGATACAGATGAGTGCTGCTGATTGGCTGAGCTGTAGTAAATTCTGCTTAATAGTGTCATGGCTTATTGAAGGATTATCCATTTTGTATGTCTGTGTACATGTGTGTGAGTGTGTGTGTTACACCCATCTATTTCTTCACAATCTGACAGGATGTATATTGCAGTCTACTCCTTTTTGTTTTGCTTTCCATTTTTTTTTTTGGTTTTGTTTTGTTTTGTTTTTTTGTCTTTTTGACAAAGTCCATTTAAAAGTCAATGCACATGATTTTCCCTTGTGAGAGTGTGTGTCTAGAGTCTGGTCAGACACAAAAAAAATACACACATAAAAACAAAAGAAGCATTTCAAACGGGATAGCCACACAGAGCAGCAGCTTTGGGCACTGCTCCATCTCCTGAAACAGATGGGAAATAAGTCCATGTGGACAGGCATCAGTGTTCCACACCTGTTCGTTGGGGGAAAAAAAGTCAATATTTGACGTGGTTGCAGGTCCATTCCTGTCCACTGGAGGTCACTATTTCTCCTTTCTCAGTTCTTGTTTTTTTCTTTAAATATGATGCTTTGTTACGAATGTCATTTTGTTTAAAAAAAATGTTTTAAACAGGATTGTATGAAAAGAAAAGTTACTAAAGGAAGCACTTTGGGTTTGGGATAGCAACTTTATGGCTTTTCATTCCGCCCTTCATGAACATGTGTCCTGGGACATGTCATGGCTTCGACGTTGACATTTTTCCAGACGTCAGTATTTAATGTTCTCTCTCTCTCTCTTTTTTTTTTCTTTTTTATTAAACATTCACTTTTTTCCTTTGGTATGCCCTTCTTCCAGCATAAACACTATTTGTCTTTCATTGCCTCCTTCATTCTCTTTTTCTCTTTCTCCTTCTGTGACTCCTTCACGTGCATTTTTTTATGCAGTTCACAGGCGTCCCAGCGTGCGGGATTGGAACAGCCTGCGGGGGGGGGGGGGGGGGGGATTGATGAAAAGAAAGATAGTGGGACGGAGGAGAGGCGAAAAGGGAGGAGAGCATCAGTGCACCCAACCCTTCTTTTTCTCTGGTATCTTCATCAGTTCTTCCTCTTTAAAGAATTCATCTGTAACAAAAAAAAGAAAGAAAGAAAAAAAAAAGAAAAAACAGAATTAGTCAGTTTTTGTGTGTGTGTGTGTTAATTTCATTCTGTTTCACAGCTCTGTGCAAAGTCTCAAGGCTCCATATGCTGAGTTGCTTGAGGCAACAGAGGAAAAAAAAAATCTTGAAGAAGTTTAAAGGGAGTTAAAAGCGTAATATGAAACAGGAGTAAAACTTTGGAAACACGAAAGGGTGTGTTTGTGTGTGTGTGGGTGTGGGTGTGTGTGTGAGTGTGTGTGTGTGTGAGTGTGTGTGTGTGTGTGTGTGTGTGTGTGTGTGTGTGTGTGAGTGTGTGTGTGTGTGTTACCTGCACACTCTGGGCAGCATTTGCCTGTTTGACGTGTGATGTTAGTGCAACTGAGCAATGGACACTGTTTTCTCTGACACTTCGTGACCCCATGCTGGAGAGAGAGAGAGAGAG
>NC_044500.1:5635046-5637546 GCF_902362185.1 Chanos chanos | reverse complement strand
TACGCCTCCTCTCTTCTCCTCCTCCGACGGCCAGAACTCCGACGTCACATCATAAAGCACGCTGCGTTTACTCCGTCGCCGCGGTTTCATCTCAATGGTCACTCCCACCACCGAACTGGACACGCCCACGACCTGAATCTAAGAGGAGGGTCAAACAAATCAATTAATCAAGAGGAAACAGCTCAAATAATTACTTATTTAACCAAGGAGGGAGTTAAAAATTAATTCAGCCTGTTAATTCATAATTGCACTCACTGCTTAAACAGTAACTAAACAATCAATTAAAAAGTTAGTATAAAAATGAAGCAATCAATTTAAAACGCAATAAAAAAAATATTAACCCCGAAATCAGTGTGCTTCATCAAAATTGTGTCTGATCACAGAATCATCCAATGAAATGAACTGAAACACAGAAAAGCTGATTCTATTGGTTAAGGTTGTCTCTACCAGTCTTACCTGGTAGTCCAGGGTTCCGTTGCTATGGAGACTAAAGACGGCAGATCCAACTCCACCTGTGTTACCAGGAGTCAAAGCATCTCCGCTGGACATCACACTCTGCAGGGCTGACACACAGACAGAGAGACTCACACTTAGCTTTATACTGAGAGAGAGAGAGAGAGAGAGAGAGCGCATGTGGGTGTTCTCCTGCATGCAAGAGGAGGGAATTAACCTTATCCATTAAGTTATACATTATTTCTTACAATTTGTGTGTCTACACGTGTATGTGTGTGCATGTGTGTGCATGTGCATGTGCGTGTGCGTGTGCGTGTGCGTGTGTGCGTGTGCGCGCGCGCGCGTGTGTGTTTGCGTGTGTGTATGCGTGTATGAGAGTGTATGCGTGTATGAGAGTGTACGCGTGTATGAGTGTGTGTGTGTCTGTACGTGTTTTTGTGTGTATGTGTGTGTGCACGCGCACATGTGTGTGTGTGTGTGTGTGCACGCGCACATGTGTGTGTGTGTGTGTGTGTGTGTGTGTGTGTGTGTGTGTGCGTGTATGAGAGTGTATGGGTGTATGAGAGTGTGTGTGCGTATGTGTATGTGTGCGTATGTGTATGTGTGTGTGTATGTGTGTGTGTGTGTGTGTGTGTGTGTGACCACACGCCCGCATGCGAGATGAGGCAATATGTCATAATTCACTCAAGCTCAGACCACATTCTTTCACGTTCCCCTCGTAAGGCTCAAATAATCAATGTCACAATGTCAACTGTCAGCAAGGGGAAAGCAATCAAGCGCTGATGAACAGGGCCAGAGCCAAAGTTCACGGCCAATATGAAGAACACTTCCAAGGAAACAAAACAAGAGGAGGTACAGAGGAGGTACAGAGGAGGTTGATGCCGGTGAAAAGAGTGGTCAAGGAATGAGAGAAACTGTGAGACTGAGAGAAAAAGGAGGGAATCTGAGGGGAAAAAAGGAAGACAAAATTAAAAATAAGTAAGGGAATGAGAGTGAGGAAGAGAGAGAGTAGCGAGTGGGAGATGCAGACAGTGAGAGAAAGCCACAGGAATACAGACAGGAATACAGACAGGAATACAGACAGGAAAAACAGTCAGGAAAAACAGACAGGAATACAGACAGGAATACAGACAGGAAAAACAGACAGGAAAAACAAACACGAATACAGACAGGAATACAGACAGGAAAACCAGAGAGTGAGAAAAGGACAAACGGAGGAGAAAAAGCAGAGGAAAGAATGATAAACAAAAGGAAGAGAGAAAGAGTGACAGAGAGGCAGTGGGGGGGCAGAGAGCAGGATGGAGAGAGAGAGAGAGAGAGAGAGAGAGAGAAAGAGAGGGAGAGAGAGAGAGGGAGAGAGAGAGAGAGAAGGAAGGCTTGGGTTTGAATTCTTAACACATAACGTCAAGTTGTTAATCATGTGGTTGGAACAGCAGCGGAGACACAGGTCCAGCAGACTGCGACCTTGGCAGAGCCTGTGTGTGTGTGTGTGTGTGTGTGTGTGTGTGAGTGTGTGTGTGACTCATTTCTGTAAGTTCCCTTTTAACTCCATCATGACTTTCACACGAGAGAGTGCAAATGAAGTTAGTGTAGCTGATTTAGTGATGTTTTCATGATGAAGCTGGTATGGACACAACTGTATTCTGTCTGACTGAAATCCAACTTTACATATTTCACTTATGACAATAATCATAACACAGACAGACAAATAATAATCATTTCAGACAATAATCATAACACAGACAGACAGACAGACAGACAGATAGATAGATAGATAGATAGATAGATAGATAGATAGATAGATAGATAGATAGATAGATAGATAGATAGATAGATAGATAGATAGATAGATAGAAACGTACTGTCACATGATTTTTTGCCAGTGATGAAGCCGGAGATTTGGCGGGGGTCATGACCTTCTGTTTCCACGGCGATTTGCAGTTGACCACGGGAGAGCCAAAAGAGCTCACGACTGTTTAGATCAGTCAAAACCTCAGCAAAATCCAGATCCTACACACACACACACACACACACACACAAACAAAGG
>NC_044500.1:5607546-5620046 GCF_902362185.1 Chanos chanos | reverse complement strand
GTTTGATGGATGGCTGTTTTAATAGGGGGATATTTACGATAAGGGATTTACAGCAGGATCTGGGTGGTCTGTCTGATGAATAGACAGTCTTTTCCTCTCAAAAAACGCAAACAAAAGAGGATCAAAAAGGGGACAGAGAAAGACAAGAGAGAGGGATAGAAACAGAGAGGAAGAAATAGATAGAGAGAGAGAGAGAGAGAGAGAGAGAGAGAGACAGACAGAAAGACAAAGAGAGAGAGATAAACAGAGCGAGAGAAAGAAGAAGACCTAGATCAATGGGAATGCCTGAAGAGCCTGAAAAACCTAAAGAGGGGTGGGGGGGTTGGGGGGGGGATACACATTGTTCTTCACTGGGGAGAGTTTATTTACCTTTCAGAGAAAATATTCTTCAGTAAACTCTCCCGCCAAACAGTGCATTCCCGGCGTCGGGCCGTGATGCAGGGAAATGAATGATCGCGTTGGGAAAGAGATCCGCAGCTGGTCAGCATGTCCACGCTTGGACCCGGCTCAGGGCAGCAAACAGATCGGTCTTTTAAAACACTTTAAAAACTTGTTATTTTTCATTATTATTATTATTATTATTATTATTACTATTATTACTACTACTACTACTACTACAGCAATAATAGTAATAGTCATAGTAGTTGTAATAATAATAATAATAATAATAATAATAATAATAATAATAATAATACTGGTGGTAGTAGTAAATTTATTGCTATCATTATTGAATTATAACTGTGCATTTTTCATAGTGATAGATTTTGTGTTAATCCAATCGGTGGTAGGTGTATTATAAGCAATAATAAGACAGTATCAACTTTATTCATTCCCAGGCAGAAACAACAGCCGAATGTGTACAGCAGCATGGATGTGTACTTAGAGACAGAGACAAGAGCAAGTAATACCCAACACAGTGCAATATAAACCACACAATATACAATACTCTCTCAATATACAATACACAATATACAGACCAATGTACACTATACACAATACCCCATAACCTATACAATACCATATACCACACACTCTCTGATACTTGTTTTATAGAACAACAAAACACAGAACAACCAAATGCTATACTCTGCTATACTGTAGTGTAACAGTAAACAGTAAACAGCCAACACGTGTAACTTGACGTTTTGGAGCGGGTAAAAGTTCAAAGGTACTGCAGTTCAGTGCTGGGTAGAGTGTTGTATTTGCCAAGTATTGTTACTGACCAGTCCAATGGTTTTTGGCATATTTAAACTGTTAGATTGTGACTGTTACATTAATGTAAAAACTGACACTTCACAGCTTAGTACTGGTCATCTTTTATTTTAAAAAACCCTTCACTTTCCCACGAATACATCATAACGTCTTACATCACTGAGTTGTAATTTAACCAATTACATCATAAATTCCTACATTACTGTGATTAGTTCTTTGTTCTTTTCATGCTTTCATAGTCTCTCACAGTCTGTTAGTCAAAGCGATCATATCGCAGCATCTCAACACACCGCACACGAACAAGCTCTCCGTTCCCCAACCATGTCACGCACTATCAACTCTCGGTCATGAGAAGTGGCTTTCCTTTAGCGTTTCGCGTGCTGACAGCTAGGCTCTCTTTCGCATTTTTTACGTGCTGCAACAGCAAGACATGATGTCACATGATAAAGGCGTTTGGTCATTACTTGTTTTGACTCGACTGTGCTGACACCGTTTGTCCCTTCAGGAGGTTCGGTTGCTGGTCAGCTACTACCCGCGTGCTAGAGGACGCGATGCCTGTGTGTAGGGCTCAGACAGAGAGGCTTGTTATGCGCAGTGTTGGAAGTAACGCGTTACAAAGTAACAAATTACAGCAACGCGTCACCATAATTCCGCTACTTTTGGGGGTAACGAGTAATGTAACTAAGTACCTTTCAAATTAAATAACACAGTTACAATTACTAAGATCTAAATGTGCTCGGTACTCGTTACTTTTATCTTGCGTGAAATATTGATGGTCAACTGCAGGCTACAGCAGACAAATACAGCCTATTCCCCCAATTTCCTGCTTATGATCTAACGTCACCCGACCTTACAGAGGGGCAACGAATGAGTGAATCGATCAATCAGCATTGGCCAACACAATAGCCAACAGTTCTGGCAATGTGTGCATGCTGTCCTGGAAATATGGACATTATTTTCCCCTCCTCGAGATCAAGGTAAAAAAATTTACTGGTGAGTTGTAGTCTATGTGCAGGTGTGAGAACTTTATCCACATCAAAGAATAGTAATTCTAATCTTCTAAAGCACCTGGTAAAACAACACGCTTCTACAAAGCTAATCGCGAAAGACCCCAGTGCCAGCGCCGCTGACCAAGGGGGGAGGGGCGTTTCTAACTATTGAGATCATGAGGGGTAAAGTCCGGGGCGAAGAAAACCGGAGCTTTACATCTGGGTGCGCGCATCTTCCAGCCTTGTGTGCACTGTGCAGCGCTTGATTACTCTCCTTCGGACGATGCAAGACAAGATCTGCTCTGTTACACAGTCTGTCTGTCGTGTAGCTATAAACACCTCCTTTTTCAGGGCGAACATTTTCTGGGCTGGGCTTAAAATATTTGGGGCGACGTCACTGCCAAGGAGCCACTCCATCCAAACAGCCAAGGCTTGATTTGCTTGGTATGCACTAATAGCAGAATTGAACAGACATGTAGAAGAAACGCAAAAGTTATTTTCCCTTGTACCTAATTACTCTCATATGCAGTAACTGGTCAAGTAATTCAATTACGTTTTGAAGAAGAAATCAGTAACTGTATCTAATTACTAGTTTTCAGAAACTTGCACAACACTAGTTATGCGTTTATACGACACACGTAAGGAATACCGACGAAGTGGAGATATTTATTGTCAAATATGGTCGTCTGGGTGGGGAGATAAAAACTCTGTAAGAGAAACACAACAAAACAACAAACACGCAGACAAACGAACCAAAAACGCTGTATTCCACTTCAACTATCAGTCACAATTACTCAGCACGTATCTGTGCGAGTAACATGTACATTACATATATATATATATATGTTACATATACGCTACAGCCAGAGTGCTCAGGGGACAAAATGCAGTCATCCATATTGGGGACCGCTTCTCCTTTCAAAAAGGGGAAAGTTATTTTGTGTAATCATTATAATACGATAACAAACTATTTCTTTTGCAGCAATACCACAGTGCATTGCCATTGCAACATTAAGAGCATTCTTTTAATCGTTATTTTAAAATTACTTGTTTTTTTTAAGAAACAGAGAGAGAGAGAGAGAGAGAGAGAGAGAGAGAGAGCGAGAGATGCAGCTTAATGGGAATTCCCAAAGAGCAGTATTGATTTGGTCCCTCTAAGGCAGAGATGTATACTGCCCTTCACTGTGTGTTAACGCATGCACACGACATTCTCCAGTATCATGAATTTTAAAAAAAAACCCCACTATATGCCTTTTTAAATCAGTCTCAGTTTCTTTAGTTCCACAGGTTTCTTCTCTTTCCTTCTTTACTTGACTTTATTAACGCGGTGTACTGAACACGGTGTGAACACACTCATAGTGCTTTAGCTCTGCTTAACACAGGCTTCTGTCTCAGTCCTGTTTCACTTATCTTCAGTTTACCTGTATCAGTGAAGTCATTCACACACGCGCACACACACACACACACGCACACGCACAAGCACACACACATACGCGACAATAGCTAATGAGCAAGTCCTGCACTTCCACTCTCACTCAGTCAAAATGACAACTGACTGAATATTCCAAAACTATGACAGACAGGGATATGCATTGCTGATCACTGTGGATAAGGAACTGTTGACATATGGTCAAACTGCCATTTCTCACTTCCAAAAATGTCACTCTGAAACTGCGGACCAAATGAACTCTCTCGTAAAGTGTCCAAAAAAAACCATTGTAAGAATAACAACTGTTACATCTCAATCAAACAGACTGGCAACAGTTACTGCAGTAGATTACATCTGATGTAACACTGAGGAATATTCATGAACTGAACAGACTAAACAGACAGAGATTGCCAAATATCCTAGTGGCTTGTGGATGGAAGAAAAAAAAAAAAAAGATCCTCGCTAAAAATGTGAGAAACTCCAGAGTTCATGGAAAAGTCTGTTATACCACTCCCCTGAAGAGCCAAATAGCAAGTGTTGATTTTTCAGTGTAAAATTTCCTGGAGTTTTTTTTCCCTTTAACTCTGTTATTTGTTCTAATTGCTCCTTTCTGTAGTTCAATGCATTTTATTATTATTATTATTATTATTATTATTATTATTATTATTAATAATAATAATAATAATAATAAAAACAACACCAACAATAATGATAATATAATGTTTAAATAGTATTCTTAGAAATGACATTTTGGGCACATTTTAAGGCAACACAACAGATTAGGATTAAATTTCACAATTAATGAAAATCCTTCTTGGTCTTGGTCTTTAGACTGGTCTTGGACTAGTCTTAAATTTACCTTAAATAGTAAATGCCTTAAAATCTTAAATCTACAGAGCGTGTTCCTGTTTTGGATTATTCTCTCAGAGTTTACTTTGACCCTTGTTCAGGATTAGAGTGGAAAGTGTCCGGTATGATCTTATTCAGGATTAGGGTGGAAAATGTCCAGGATTATCTTGTGAATTATGACCAGACCCTGTTATACCCCACTCCTGCTCACCCACCCCCCCCCACCCCAGGTGGGTGCTCTGTGTCTGGCTCTCTGTAAGATGATGTCAGTAGGCCTCGGTTATCCCCAGCCTTGCCTACTGCTCTTCCCCAGTTGGATGCGTTGCCTCGGGGCTTCTGTTTGTGTCCGGCAGGGAGGCCAGGGTGGAAGATGAGCTGTAGCTAGACATGAGGCCTGAGTCGGCATCTGAGACTGCCAGCTCCTCGAACTTCTGAATCACAGACCGGACCGACCCGAACGGGACGTCCCGACTCCACCGCCTGCTCCCTGCCCGTCGATAGGCTGAGCTGCGGCTCAAGAAGACGTGATTGGGTGGTGGCAGACCGGGGCGGAGTTTCAGTCTCCCCTGGCCTAACTGGAGAGCTGGACGGAGCGGGATGTGGAGTCGAGAGGGGACGGCTGCCAAAAGTTCGTGGGTCAGTGGGTTATGGAATGTGATGGAAAACCCGCCCACGTTTAGAAAGACGCCCACTGTCTTCAGCTGAGGAGGGACGGAGGGGAGGGGCTCTTGCCGCCCGTCAAATATTGCAGAGCATGCCTGGCCACGCCTCTCAAACCACCAGCCATGAATTCCATCCAGTGAGACCACACCTGAGAGAGAGAGGGTGAGAGAGAGAGAGAGTGAGAGAGAGAGAGTGTTAACACATGTACACAAGATTCTCTAGTATTGTAAAAAAAAAAAAAAAAAATATATATATATATATATATATACACACACACACACACACACACATATACATATACATACACAGAACGTGTATATATATACATATGTGTGTGTGTGTGTGTGTGTGTGTGTGTGTGTGTGTGTGTATACATACACCACACACACACACACACACACACACACACACACACACACACACATACATATATAGATATACGTGTGTGTGTGTGTGTGTGTGTATATGCATTATTATGTAGCAATGACACTGTATACAAACATCAAAGCAGTTTGATAATATGGTCAAGGTTGAGCTACAGAGGTGCGAGGTCATGGGAGAATCCACAAATGAATAAAGAACAAAAAAAAAAAAAATTAGAAGAAAACTTTCTAAACTGACAGTTACACAAATGCATGGACAGTATGGACCCATGCGAATTCTATGCCGAATGTGATACTGTGATTTCTAAATGAGAACCAACCAGTTATTAATATGCTGCTTAGAAAAGACTGAAATGTCCAAACTGGCCTTGAGGTGGCAGCATAGAGCTAAATTTGAGATGACTGCAAAACTTCAATGAACTTTACTCAGGGCAATGCGCCAGCACAGACAATAGGTTATGTATAGGTGTCTGTCTGTGTGTGTATGTGTGTGTGTATGTGTGTGTGTGTGTGTGTGTGTGTGTGAGATTTGATTTGATTTGATTCAGCAAAAGGCTGCTCACTAATTCTTGAACATGGTCATAATTTATAGATAATAATTATAATAAGAAATATCACAACACTCAGCATGCATCATCTCAAACATCACAGCATCACCGCTATCACACAGAACTCCAATGACATGCGGGTATGAACTTTTTACCATTGTGTGTCAGATGCTATTTCTCACCTATCCTATAGAGGGCACTGTTACACACATCCACCTCCCAGTAATACTGGCCCCTGGATATGGCCACACCTCCACACACTTGTGGTAGTGCCTTAAGATCACAACAGTCCCGCCCCCCAGCCTCATCACCATGGTGATGCAGTGACACCGGCTGTGAAGAGGCAGGATCCTCAAATGTGACTATGAGGGCAGAGTTTGAGAGGCGGAGGGGTGGAGCTGAAGAGGCAGGGTCTAGAGCGAAATCCAAACCTGAGGGACGGGGTGATGACATGAAGATTAACGCCTCTGAAAACCAAGTTCTTGTTGGTTCTTGCCTATCTCTCTCTCTCTCTCTCTCTCTCTCTCTCTCTCGCTGTCACTCTCTCTGACACACACAAATACATACACACAGACACAGACACAGACACAGACACACACACACACACACACGCACACACACACACACACACACACACACACACACACACACACCAACAACAACAACAACAACAACAACACACCTGAGACAGAGTTCAGCATTTCCTTCTCAGAAAGGTCAGTACAGCCATCCGGAGACTTCAGAGGATCCTCTGAGAGAGAAGGTAGGAGAGAGGGAAAGAACAGAGAGAGAGAGAGAGAGAGAGAGAGAGAGAGAGAGTTTGTGTACAGTATTGGAATTTCCAGTGTAACTACAAAGCCTCTTCAAAACCAGTAAAGAGAGCATATAGATTAGCTTTTGATGTGAATATATAGTTCATGAAAGGTAACAAACCATTTTTGGGTTCAAGTTAAATGAAACCGGTTTCCTACTAAAACAACACACTACACACAAAAACAAACCAAACAGATATTTCAATGTAAACAAAACTCTAATCGTTTTTGTTTTGAGTCCTGGTGTGTTTACACTACTTCCAGTGTGGAATGACTTGCAGTCACTTGAGGAAACACTATTTTCACTTGTGTGTACACCCAGTCCTCCATTTTAATAACCAACAACAGTAGTATAATCACACATTTACCAATACAACCTCACACTAAGTAGTGTGAGTATAACTACACACTTACCTGCATAACCACACACTTCCTCATATAATCACTCACTTACCAATAGAACTTCACACTAAGTAGTATAACCACACACTTACCTGCATAACTTCACACTAAGTAGTATAACTACACACTTACTTGCATAACCACACACTTCCTCACATAATCACACACTTATAACCACACATTGACCAGTATCACCGCACACTTACCAGCAGGGGTGGACAGTAACGCATTTTTATATGTATATGTACTTTACTTGAGTATGAATGTTTTTGGAAACTTATGACTTTTACTCCATAACATTTGAAAGACAAATATTGTACTTTTGACTCCACTACATTTCTATGAAGGTTCTCATTACTTTGAAGCAATGGTTTTGAAGTCAGCGGACGAATTTTCTTTTCTAAAATGTGACTGGCCATGTTGTGTTTGTCACAGGAGAAAAAAAACAACAATCAACAGTCAACTACTGCTACGCTGTCAGTCAAGATCAAAGTGCACGCTGCATTTTTTGTAAACAGCTGAACTTGGCAGTTGTAATGATGTCTACTACTACTACAGATAAAGATGATAAAAGGTGATAAAGGTTCCTCACAAGAACACTCGTGGCCATATCCGAAGTCCACGTTTGAGATTTTTGAAACGAAGAAAAGATTTGTATAATTTTAAACGCTTGTTCTGTTTACCGAGCACAAACTTCATCAATGCCTTCAAACATTCGCCGTCCAAACCAGAGAAAGCGTGTCGAGGTACGTAAACATTTGTTTAATTCCAGTAAACATTTTTAACCGCTAGAGACCTGTGAGATAGACAGTACAGTAGAAATGAGTCACAAAAAATGGTTTCCATCGACAGCAGAAGTGTGCTCCTCTCAGACTTTAAAATTCGGTGGATGTTACCACAAAACAATACTTCTTTGTCTGAAAGTTTTGTTTGGTTGTAAATTAACTATTATGAGGGTTTTTTTTTGTCTCATTTAAAGCAGTGTTGCTGTTGGGCAGTTATAAAGCTAGAGGTGTGTCACTGGGATTTTAAGGTAGGTTGATTGTTTTATTTATTTTTTTCTTTTCTGAGGAAGCTGCATCCACAGCAATACCACTGTCTGCCTGATGCACGAATGTGCACGAAAGCTGGATTGCACACACACAGACACACACACACACACCCACAGACACACACGACCAGAGCTGTGTCAAGACAATGCCATGCTGTTTTGTATGAATGGGGTGGGGGGTGGTGTTAAATTAAAAAAAATGAAAACGTCAGTGGCTGTCCTTTTGTCGATTCAGCTGTGCATCTATAGGCATTTTGTAGCATATTCCACAAACTCTTTATTCTACAGGTTCTACAAGCAAGTCAGTGCATCCAGTAGGTTGTTTCTGAGTCATTAGGTTCTGTAAATGCATTGTGGCAACAATACAACAATGCGTTGACATTAAAAAGAAAATGTACTTAATAATACTGAGGTATTTTTAAAAGCAAGCACTCCAGTACTTTAACTCAAGTAAACATTTGACTGAACAACTTTCACTTGTATTGGAGTAATATTTGACCAGGAGTATCAATACTTTGACTTACTTTTTTTTTTTTTTTTACAGTTGCTAACAAGTATCTACCTATACATCAGATACTCAGCAACACAGCAACATCACACAATTAGCCAAATACTTAATTTTCTGCTCAAAACCACATTTTGTTCATTAAATACCAACACTACATTTCAAAATGCAAAAAAAAACTTTCTCTACATACACTGATCCTGTCAAAACACAGAAAACCTGACTCAATATCAAATCATTCTGTCAAAACACTAGCACATGTTTTCTATCCAAGAGGAACACATAGTCAATCATAGCACAATGACTTTCAAAATACTAACCGTTGATAGCATTACAAAAACTGCATTACTATTCATGTTTCAGTTCTACAGGTACCTGCATACAACAGACAATATGAAATCCATTGATTTTTATAATTCGGATTCCTTTTACTGTAAACCACCCTACAGTTTTCAGTTGAGTGTCAAATGTGTGCATGTTTGGCAGTATAGTGTCTAAAAGTGAATGAGTCGTCTTTACCTTACAGAATGTACAGTGGACAAAAATAGTAAGTGTGAGAGAACTGCTGCAGTAAAAGCTTTATTACGAACATGACATTGCTGCCAGTGATCAACAATATATCCAACATACATGGCCTTTGCTTCCAAATGTGTAAAAACCAAATACTCAAATATAGTAAAAAAAAAAAGATTAAAAAAAAGCCACAGCTACTCCTCTCCCTGGTCCTCTCCCTCGTTCAACTATTCATCTCCCTTGTCCAGACATTATTTTTTCTCTCTCTGCTCCTCTGTTTTGTTCAATATCCACATTGAACAAAATCAATCCAAAAAGTCCCCTTTTTACCGTGTATGTATATGTAACTGAAAGAACTTCAACACTTCAACATGTCTCAGCTTGAGACTGGGATCAGCTGTGGTTGGTCTGTTTTACACAACATACAGTAAATCAGCTATTTCTCAATGTTTCAATGATCTGTTCATTCAGAAATGCTTCTCAGCTGTCTCAATATAGCTTTTGAGCTATTGCAGAAGTAGAGGCTTTATGCTATATTTAAGGTTTTGAACATTAGGTTTTCATTTCGGGCATTGCTGTGTGCAAGCATTTGTAAATAAGACAAGAAAGATCCATAATTTTGGGATTGGGTAAGCTTGTATGTAAAGACAATTTAAGCATTTTAGAAACGTGTTAAGTGACTGCATATTCTGTGAAAACAACATGAATTGTGTTAATGGTATGGTCCACAACAGACGGATGTTGTGCTAATTGTGTTTAGAGTTTTGTGACTACAGATCGGACAAAAGGATGTTAGTGACTGTAAAACACTGCAAGTGATGGAGTTGTGTACTTTGTCCACCTCTGCTTACCAGCCTAACCACACACTTACCGATGTAACTACACACTTACCAATATAACCACACACTCACCAGTATAACCACACACTTACCAATATAACCGCACACTTACCAATATAACCACACACTCACCAATATAACCACACACTTACCAATATAGCTACACACTTACCAATATAACCACACACTTACCAATAGAACTACACACTTACCAATAGAATTACACACTTACCAATATAAATACACACTTCCAATATATCCACACACTTACCAATATAACTACACACTTACCAGCCTAACCACACCCTTACCAATACAACTACACACGTACCAATATAACTACACACTTACCAATATAACCGCACACTTACCAATATAACTACACACTTACCAGCCTAATCACACCCTTACCAATATAACCACACACTTTCCAATATAACTGCACACTTACCAGTATAACTACACACTTACCAATACAACCACACACTTACCAATATAACCACACCCTTACCAATATAACTACACACTTACCAGCCTAACCACACCCTTATCAATATAACTACACACTTAACAATATAACTACACACTGACAAATATAACTACACACTTAAAAACATAACTACACACTTACAAATATAACTACACACTTACTAATATAACCACACACTTACTAATATAACCACACATTTACAAATATAACTACACACTTACAAACATAACTACACACTTACAAACATAACTACATACTTACCAATATAACTACACACTTACCAATATAACCACACACACACACACAAATATAACTACACACCTACCAGTATAACTACACAATTACAAATATAGCCACACACTTACAAATATAACTACACACTTAAAAAATACAACCACACACTTTCCAATATAGCCACAAACTTACAAATATAACCACACACTTTCTAATATAACGACACACTTACAAATATGACTACACACTTACCAATATAAACACACACTTATCAATATAAACACACTCATACCAGTACACAGCAAAGTCATCAGTGTTGATTACAGTTTTTTTTTATGATTGCTTACACACTAAAATTAAAAATAACACCCAGTTAGTGAAACCTGACACTTAAGCAGCAAAACCTCTGCCCAGATCTGCACAACTATAAGCACATTCTCAGCCTCACACTTTTGGCAAAACACTACACACACTTCTCTACATTAGACACAGAAATCTAACATGATGCCACTTCTAAAAAGGCAACAGGTGAGTTTACCTGTCTTCAACAAAAACAGAACATTGGCCACAGAGCTGTTTTGAATGACCCAGGCCAATGTGGTAGTAACATCACAATGTGCACTGCAATCACGCAGGACGGGGTCCTTCACCGCCATGCCAACTTGGGTCCTTACAACACAGCCCACATACTCACATTTTTGGACAGACTACACCACACTGTCACAGCAGAAGACCAAATGGACGCACAGCAGATGAGATACATTGTCATCTGGGACAACGTATCTTTCCACCAATCTGCACTGGTCCAAAACTGGTTTCGTCAGCATCCACAGTTTTCGCTCCGATACCTCCCACCACACTCTCCTCTCCTTAACCCCATTGAGGAGCTTTTTTCGGCATGGCAGTTGGAGGGTTTACAATCTCCACCCCTACGTCAGGATACCCCTCATTCAAGCCATGGAGAGGGCCTGCGTCCAAATTGATGCAGGGTCTGTGCAAGGATGTTCGCCATCCAAGAGGACTCTTCCCTCCCTGTCTTACGAGAGAGGACATAGCCTGTGATGTGGACAAAGTGCTATGGCCAGATTCAGCTAGGCAAAGAGATGATGCTTAGCTTTTGTTTTGTTTGTTTTGTTTTGTTTTTCAATTCATGCTTTCTTTTTTGTCTCGACAAGGGTTTTTGCCGCATTTAAGGTATGTCCTATATTCTATTTAGAAGATGTTCTGTTCTGATTTTCAGTGCAAAATGCAAATTTTGGAAATGCATGGATATATTGACTAATTCATGGTGTGGAGAGAAATAAATATTTTTATCGGTGTGCAGTACTGGTCTTGTGTGTTGTGTTTGGTCAATGTATTCATGTGCTTTACTCTAACAATGTCTCTGAAAAAAATCAAACCAAGACTATATCATTAGAAAAGTAGAAATGTTAGAGGTTTATAAATTACTGCATAGTTTTGAATGAAATATTTCATTTTGCAAAAGATCTGAGGTGTTCTGCTACTTGTGTGTTTAGTTGTGTGAATTGTGTGTAGCGTTTTGACAAAATGAGCCCTGTTTTCAAAATTGTGCTTAAGCAA
>NC_044500.1:5592546-5602546 GCF_902362185.1 Chanos chanos | reverse complement strand
GCCATGTAGTGTGTCCAGGAATGTGACAGGATGGGCAGTGTTGTAGGGACCAAGGTTGGCATGAGTGATGGAGGACAACCTTGCTGGCTAACAGCTTCGCACATGGTGATGTTCCTTCCACGCTGTCCAGGGATATTCACAACGGCACAGTGGACAATAGTGTTCCGTCCCCGTCCCCTTCTTTTGGCTAGGTTCAAGCAAACAATAAAAAATATAAAAAAATATAAAATATAAAAAATATAAATGTGCTGAATTGCAGCAGTATCCAGCTCCAGCTGAAACAGACAAAACAATATGAGAAATAAAAACTAGAGCAGTCAATATGGTGAAGCACAGTACACTGGATTACAGTACTGTAATGTGTCTATACAGTGCTGATATGATAGTAAATTCACAGTACAGTACTTACTTGCACATATTCATAGCGCTGTTCTTTAACCCTCTCTGAGTATCGCTGAAGTGGCACCCTATAGACCTGTTTCATCCGGATTTGGTTGTGCAGTAATACATGGTCCAATGTAGACAAGCCCACCTGATGAATGTTATTGAATATCGTGTTGTCTGCAATTGTGTGGTTCTAGATTTCTCAGATTTCTCTATTGTTTGCCACCACCGTGTTCATAATAGCGGCCTCCTGTTCTGGTGTGAACAGCCGGTGTCTTCCACCATGGCCTGGTTGTCTCTCAGTCCTGCAGAAGATCCAAAAACATGATATGATTCGTTACAGCTAGCTAAAATAAGTTCTTTTTTTTTCCAGTATGACATGACACTACTGTAACATTGGCCAACAATCGCTGAGTAACATAGGCCTACTGATACGTCAGACTGCAGTACACTACAGTGTACATACATAAAGAGCAGTAGCATAGTGTAGATTATAGGTCATTTACGGGTTCTCGTTTCTGAATGTTTGGATGACAGATACAACCGTGTAGCAGCTCAGGTTGGGCTGAACTCTCTGCCCAGCCTCCCTCTTACTCAATGCACGGTTGAGCACATGGCCAACCAATGTGGCCCTGATCCCATCTGAGACAACTGTCCTTCCTCATTCTCGTCCTCGTCTTTCTCCTCTTCCTCACTCTCGCTCCTTGACCTCTAGCTTTTGCTTCACCGTGGACCTCTATTTTCCTCTAAAACAGGAGAATTCATCTGTGGCCTTTTTTTATAGCCCTAAAGCTCTGAAGTGAACAGTTAAGCAACTAGTGTTTACGCCTGTGAGGGTTGGGTGTTGGCAGTTGGTAAACAACGCTTAGCATTTTGATTGCCATTGCTTTCCAAAGGAACACAAGAGATTTTAATTTTGAATGTTGTGCCTAATGTAGAGAACTGCGTGTAGTGTTTTGCAAAAAGTGTGATTTAGAATTGAAAACTGAGTGTGAAGCAGAAATTGTGCTTGCGATTTTGCAGACTTTTTTTTAGGTTTAGGGATTTGGCACATGACTTTCAGATTTCAGTGAGTGTGTTTCAAGTCCCAATTTAAGTGTGCAAACAGTTGTGAAAAAACTGTAAATCTGTACATAAATCATACATCAGGGAACCAGAAAATCATGATTCAGAACTCACAGGATCACAGGAGTTCACAAAGAGTGGTGAGAGAATCAGGCATATGTATAGACAGGTTGGTCATGAGGTAATGAACAAGGAACAAGTGTCCCTGACTATGCGTAAGGGAGCAGAATGAATTGGTAATCAGTACACTGGGCTCTGATTGGCTAACAGACAGGTGGGGGGGGGGGGTGGGTGAGTACAGATGTGTGACACCAGGATCGTGGTCTGCCATTGTACGCATGAGCGTGAGCTGTTACACAGTCAAAGCTGGCAGCCAGATATGGAGGATAATTTGCATGGAGCAGGTATTATGGTAAGGCATGTAGAAGGGAGGGACCTGGGTGGGTCTGGCTGTGTCTCAGGGAGGATCAACCCCGCAGAGCTAGATGGAGAAGAAAGAAGAAAAGAGAAGAGCATTAACCATTGTGTGAGGGATGGGGGGGAAAGGTGTGTCAGTTGCATGTTTAGCTGGATGCAGTGTGAGGCTAGGTGCCAAACTAGGACAGCATATGCAAAAGTGGTGACCAGTGGAGCCAGGTGGTGACACAGGCACAAGGGCTCCTTGGGACACTAGCTTCCGACTGAACTAGCTTTCCTGCATGGCGGGAGAGCAGTATTCTAAGCTGTGCAATGTTTTAAAAGGCTACTCCAATAGTGTGAATGGTAACGCAGCAGTCTTTACGCGACGTAACAAGCACAACAAAGAAACCAGCAAGGTTTAGCACGCAGTCATCCGCCTTGCTTAGAACCGGGTAACAGTGCTACTGTCTGTCTGGATATAATGGGAGGAGATTAAGTCATCCAATTTCTGATGTCCTTTAAGCAGTCTTCCACCCTGGAGACCTGAGAGACCTCAACCGACACAGCCAGAAAAGGCATACACCTTTTCACAGGTGACAGGGTAGGGATCTGAGAAGGCAGGGTCCGAGGAAAGACAGTTAACTGTCCCACACAAATACTAAGCCTTCAAATCAAGTTACACTGACGTGTGGGTTCTGGTATGTTCTGACTGACCACGACCGCGAGTCGAGAAGAGAATCGAACAGCAGTCTCAGAGAATCCCTGACATCATCCATATGACTGTGAAACAACTACTGCTTTATCAACGCTAACAATCAGTGTAGATAAAAAGGCTATAACCTTCTTTAAAATTCTTCAGGCAGTCATGAGAGTAGCAGACTGGGAAGGGGCCTTATCTGCAGCTAAGGCACTGGCACTGATTGCAAGCCCTTGGCACGAGTTAAATTTACAGTGAGATTTTGGCTTAACGCTAAGACTAGATTTATGGCAGGAACACCAGAATGCCAACTACCTAAGGCAGGGGCGTCAACCTACGGTCCTAGAGGTCCGGGGTCCTGCTGATTTTTGTTTTCACCTCTTAGTTACCTGTTGATTTTCATCTTGAAAACAGGTGTGGACACTCTTAAGCCAATCAGAGATTCTATTTAGTTGGTCTACAAGAAAAACAGCAGGACCCCGACACCCCTGACCTAAGGCTTGGAATACTTCGTCTTGAAATTCACCTGTGGTTACCACTGTGCATCACAAGTGCACCACAGTGCAAAATGTGTTTTAGTGAGTGAGAATGTGTTTAGAGTTTTGCAAAAACAGTAAATGAGATCTGCAGAATTTATCTAACTAGGTGAAAATTGTTTATGGTTCTGCCAAAAGAGTGATCGATTCAGTAAATGGGTTCAGGCCATTGAGAATTTGGTTCAGAGAATGGGGTTTAGTGTTTTAGCAATACAGCAAAACTGTAACAGATATTCTGAGAGCCAAAAGTCCCATTTCTGGCACCCGAGGTGCAGACTGGGTTCATATTATTCTTAATGATTTTGCACAAACCAGAACAAATTGCAACAATATGCCTGTGAAATTATATATTCACAGTATTATGAGTGAATCGTGGTTTATATGGTGGAATTCTGTAGTGTGACTGATTTTACTAATTGCATTAGTGCTGTATAAAGTTAGAGGTGCGCTATTAGATAGATTTGTGCGGGTACCTCCTGTGCCACCCCTGGCAAGATACCAGCCTGGGCGGCTGCCCATGTCGTCCATGCCTAAATCCGCCCCTGCAATGGAGAAAAGTTGTTTTTCCACCTGTGCTACCGGTGAAATGCCCAAATTACTGTTGCAACACTATATCCGTTGCAGTCGCACTGAACTCTCTGTCTAGCCTCCCTCAGTGTCAACCCATGGTTTACAACGCCGGTCAACCGATGTTGCTCGAATCTCATTTGAAAAATTTGGTCTTCATTTTCTTTGTCCACATCCTCCTCCAGGTCGAAGTCTACCTCTTCATCTACCTCTCCCTACCCCTCGTCCTCCACGGCCTCTACCCCTCCTCCTCCTCATTCTCCCTCTTCCTCTTCCTGCAACATTGCCTTCCACTTTTGTTGAAGACAGGTAAACTCGTCTGTTGTCTTTTTATAGTGCTTATGTCTGACTGGTGAGTTTCCAGTTACAGTGTTTCTCAGTTGCTTAGACACAACTCCTGGAACAATTCACCATTTTCTCAAATCTTCACACACAATTTTAAAAACACACACCCAACGGTACAACTATCGAACATCTGGCTCCAATTCAAACTTGGCCCTCAGACAACGCACACAAGCTGTCAAAAACACAGACAATAATTCATTTTATTTACCAAAGACAGCTGTGTTACCAGAATGCCAACTACCGAAGGCTTGGAATACTTTGTCTTGAAATTCACTTGTTAGGGCACTACACATTACTGTTTTAAGAGTCCTTTCGTTAATTTTATTGCCGTTGCTTTTGGCGTTGAAGTCCGTGGAAATCACACAAGTAAGAATGTCATTGCACTTTGTACACACGGCAGTAAAAAAGCTTTGATCTGGATACGCTGTGGAGAAGACAATCTGCATCCAGAACCTTACAAGGATATAATCGCTTAGCGATGTAGCTACTCCTGTCCGCTTGGTGTCACTGTTGAAGGTGTATAGAATGGATGTTGCACTGTTAAAACAGTGACAGAAACATGCCAAGTATAGGGTGACAGATGCTAGCTTTGACAATGATAATGATCGTGACTGATAAGATTTAATAATAACCAGCAAAAGTAATAATAACCTTGGGCTCCAATGTTTTATTAGGCATGTTCCTCTATGAAGATTTTACAGAGAGTGTGCAAGAATGTACTTTAGTTACATTCCTTACACAACAGGCATAACAGGTGAGCTACTCCTCAGCACAAATAATATAAACAGTAACTCCACAGTATACCCAGTAACTTCAGTTCAGATTATCTCAAATGCACGCAGTCTTTGCATATCCGAATAATGTACATTTTGTTGAACTAGCCTAATTGGCCGCGAGCAGCAGTGTAGCGTGACAACCATGACACACAACCGTTTCACCTATAACAGAACGTATGTCCTGCAGCTGCACCAAATGCATTTCAGATCATGTTCATACCTCAGACAAATGTCCCACAGTTCACCTGGAACCAGCCCCAAGGTGTATACACCCATGTGAACCAAAGAGAGGAGAAAATCATTTCCAGGGTTCAACATAACTGCTATAAATGGACAAGACAGGAAAACACCTCATTGTTTCCCGCATCCGACATACATTGAACTGTGGTTGTTTATGGAATCATCCAATCACCTGTGTTCTTCCAACAGTTCTGTCGGTGGGTGAGTCAACGAGTGGGGAGAACCTGTTGGTAACGTGAACTGGGCGAAGTCCGTGCGGGACAGATGAGCGTTTGCATCTCGGTCACTGAATGGCAGGCGCTATTCCAAATCCTTTTCTGTAGCAGGAAACAGGAAGCAAGGTGCAGGAAGGTACAAAGTACTGAGATCAATTTGCGGAAACGACAGGCAAAAAAAACCAAAATATATAAAAAAATACCAATAGACTTTTCAGATGTGAAAAGAGAACCATATGGAACTTCTAAGTGTTAACAATGGGCCAACTTTTAGACTGCTTTTACATCAATTCACATCATAGACTTTCCCCTGAAGCTGTAGTTAAACCAAAGCCAGCAGGGATGTGACTCAACGAGGACAATGCTTTTATACAGTCGCAACCATTTCTTTTTTTTCCTCGTTAATCAAAGCAGCGTAATGTAGTTTTTGTGTCTTGTGTCTTTCTTGAAAGACTGTTTTCTGTTTGCATTTGAAATTGATTGACGTACAACAGTGGTGTGTCATCAGGGCAAGCACTGCTTGCCTAACTTTCCTACACGAAAATAAATGTCAGTTGCGTTTTGAGTGTGGAAGGTTTTTCCTATAATATATATTTTAAGCAAGCTTCTCCAGATTTGTACAATACAATCTCAATAATTTTTTCCTTTGGTTAGACAGGACGCAGCGAGACACAGGAGAGGCACTTTACTTTAAAGCAAGGAAAGACAGACAGTACAAAACCATGAGACAGACAGTTGCACCATACTGGGCAGACTATAGATCCCAGGGAGCAGCATGGTTACGCTGTAAGGCCATAAAATGGTATGTTTCATTTTAATTTTCGATTTTTTTTTTTTTTTTTGGCTGTTTCTGTAATGGACCACTTCAGGCACCATGTATGTAGATATCTGGCTATCTGTGTGTAAAGGACGGGGGTCCTGACTTCTGCTTACCAAAGTGAAAAAACACCCACCGCGCGCCACTGTCATACAATAAAAGTATTTGTATTGAGACAGACTGGGGATTCATTTGGAGAATTGTAAAATTATAACGGAAACAACAAATCCAAATCACAATTCAAAATCAAAACCATGAAAAAAGGAGCTCTATCTTCTTTTTGTTGTTGTTGTTGATGTTGCTGTTGTTGTTGTTGTTGTTGTTGTCACTGTTGTTGTGGCTGTTGCTGTTGTTATTTTTACATGTTTCTGTCAGCTGTCGCTAAATGTGTGGTTCTAAAACAACTACAGTTTGGAGCAGTCTCTCTCTCTCTTTTATGTCGCTTTCTGTAGTTGTCTGTTTTTCTTCGCAGAGGCATGATTTGAATCTTATAAATCACTTGTTTTCTTAAAGTCACTCTGTTGTGAACTGAGCGAGATATTCAGCAGGAGAAGAGAGGAGTAAGGCGGTAGAAAAAAGAGAGGGGGAGAGAGAGAGAGAGGAAGAGAGAGAGAGGGAGGGAGATGTAGTTTTTTTCCCAGTTTTGATTTGAACTTTTTTTAAAAAAAAAAAAAAAACTCTCTATATTCCAAACTGAGAACAGTCTACCATCAAATTATGTTATTTAAATTAAAATGAACGACGACAGTGCACTTCATTGTATAATGAAATAACATCCCGGTTGATATTATGACGCTACAATTTCGAAATTGATCTCATACCCACACCTCATGATAGTCACTCGCATAGTACAGCCATTACCGCGACAAAATACAAGAATGGCTTTAGACACCAAACGACCACAGGTTTCTTCAAAAACGCTTTACGGCTATTTACAAGTATTTTGTGAATTTTCATTTAAATTTCGATAACAGAATTGTTTAACTGTGATTACCCCTCTGCGCCCCCCGCCCTTTGGCATCGCTCGCTTTAGCTCACTCTTTCTCTTTCTCTCTCTCTGACTCTCACTTTCTCTTGCTCTCTGTCATTCACGCGTTCAGCCTGTCACTTGCGCCATGTAAATTATTAACCTGGTGGGAAATCAATTTTTTTTCTCCCTCGACCGTAAGCAACAAAACCAAATTTCAAGGCGGGAGCTTTCCACAAATTCATGGGAAGTATGACTCATTAATCATTCACTTCTGGGGGTAAAGAAAGTTTATGGCGCTTGCTCTCATTTTAGGCAGAACCTTTTTTTCCCTCAATTACGGTGGACTGGGACGTTCTTAAGCAAAGGTAGCAGGTAGCAAAGAATCGCCGAGTGGGGGTTTTCCGACTTCGAACAGTGGATTAATAGTGGCGGCGCAGCAGCTGTAACGGTGGACCTTGATCGGTGGCAATACCCACTCTCCGTCTCTGGGCTCTCGCGTGCTGCTTTCCGTTCTAATGAACCGAAGAGACGATCGTTGCGGAAACCATGCCTGTTGTTCTGGGTTATGGCTCTAAACAGTGCGTATAACTTCCCAACGTAGCCCAACACCGGATACAGTCGATGCAATATTTTCTGTCTAAATTTATGATCCCGACAAATAGCATACACAATACATCTAAAATCATTTCAAAGCAAGGCGCGCACAAACTCTCTCTCTCTCACACACACACACACACACACAACACCTGTCTGTCATTTTTTTAAAACCAAACACAGTGTGATCAAGACATAAGAGTTTTGGATGTAGGTGACTGGAGTGCGTGTATGTCCAAAGGACAGTTTTAAACACAGCATCCCATTGCTTCTTCTTCTTCCTCTTCTTCTTCTTCCTCCTCCTTTTTGTCCTCCTCCTCCTTTTTATTCCTCTACCTTTAACAGTTCTGAATATGCCGGGGATTAGAGAAATGTAATACCTTCAGGTCGTGCTGAAGACTATATATATATATATATATTTATCTCAGGAGTGAACTTGATATTTGATCAATGGTTTGTTACGTGTACGGCCTTCGAAGCTGGGTCCGTGTAAATATTAAAATGCGCATTCTTTTAATATTGGAATATGCACCCCACCCCCCAACACGCTTACACCCTCGCCACCCATCAGCTGGATTTAGTCTGAATTTTGTGTCCAATGCCTAATCCAGAATGAACGACATGCATGGCGAGATGGGAAAAAGTGCACTGACAAGTGGACAGAGTGATCTGGATCGAAAAATAGAAAAGATGATAGACCAAGTAAGTTTTGTGGTCATGAAATGAGATTATAATGACGGTAACAATAGGCCGACAAGCGCTATAAATAAGTACGTGGTTAATAATAACTGATGGACTATGTGATGGACTATGCGAAGTACTGAAAGGAGGGAATGTTGGGTAGTAAAACAACGCGAGGTGTGCGGTGAAGCACAAGATGTTTAATAGTGTGACGGGAGAGAAGGAAGAGCAGCCGGAGGTATGCAGACGAATACGATGGAAATTGGAGATGTATAAAGAGCGAAGTACGGGGAAAGAAATGAAAGTGGAAGTGGAAGAAAGCAGAATGACTTTGTTGCCTTAACTGATTTGCTTACACTATGAAGTTCTGTTTTTAGAAGAGAATGTAAATAAAAAAAAAAGGCAGGTTACGGCACGAAGGTTTGAGATGCCGTTTAGAAAAAATCCCACAATCTGGAGGTACAGCGCTAGTCACTCAAAAGTAATCTGCAGTGTTGTGAGTACTTTACACAGCGAGCATAGCTCTACCAAAACAGAACGTTAAATTGAGGCGATGCTTCTTTAGTTTTGACTGTAGTTATAGAGGCTATCGAGAAAACTGATCTTCCCTGATCTGCAGCTTATGAAGCCGAACTTTCCGGACAAATCATCACTCTTTCTCAACGTCAAATCTCACTTGGATTTTCGCTCACTTTGAGTGTCTTCAACTATATCAGTTGCAGCGTCCCCTTCAAATTTTCACCTTGGATATCAATCAGTTTTGCAGATTATAGAATATAAAATAGATACCAGTCTCGGTCTGTTCATAAGGTGATCTAGATACCTTAAATGAACAGAGCGTTTAGAGCCAGGCGCTACGTGAAATTTCTATCAATGTATTTCGCGGAAACTTGCATACTCCTTAGCGAGCTAACCGTAGATGACATGCTTTCATTTAAGAAATATTGTGTCTCCTATAGCTCTTTTCCACGGTGCTGGTGCCCGTGCCGGTGCGGTTGCGGAGCCAGTGCCGCCTTGGTGCCTTTTGAGAACCGGCCCGCATTTCCACAGGTTTGGGAATAGAACGCTACGTAGCGAGAGTTTGGGTAATTTCCGTGGGGAAAAAATAATGTCGGACAGAACGCATCTGCCTGCGTTTTACTTTTACGCTAGGCTTCCACGCAGCGAAACACCTCACGAATTTTGCCCTAAAACTTTTCACTCTGGGGGCGAAATTTGTGAAAATAGTAAGCCTGTCAGCTAGCTCAAAAGTTTAAATGAGTGTTCAAATGATGGTCTGCAGTGGTCTATTTGCACCAGCCAGAGACGAGAGAGAGAGAGTTGTAACATCAGACTGTATGGAAAGTGCGCCCGGTCTAATTGATGTATGTGTATAGGTATTTATACCTCCCTTCTCCAACTCGTCGACTTTAGCCAATGTCTCGCAGACCTCCAGTGGAACTTGGAAACGTTGCATCTAGCAATAAGCAGTCTAAAATGTACAGCTTTTGTATCCATCCTCCCAACCCACCTTGTTCCGCCGAGCTAGTTAATTCACCGCATGTGTTGGTCGAAGGCAGTTTGTTGGTCGCGGGTAGGCACCAGTAAGATATATCGTTATATCGTGACTTGCGAAAACTGATCAGTAAGAAGTTCCAGGCCACTTGGTACTGCTCTGGTTTATGTGGTTTACACTGCAACAGAAATCACCTCTCTCTGTATTCCTCCACAGCTT
>NC_044500.1:5580046-5582546 GCF_902362185.1 Chanos chanos | reverse complement strand
TGTGGAAGTCACAGTTGGACCTTGGAGTGTAAATTTTCTCATTGATACAGGTGCTCAAGTAACTGTCATTCTAGATATATATAAATTGCCCCTTAGTGATAAAACAGCAGAAGGTTGTGGTCTCAATTCCTCTTAAGACAAACAGTTCCTGTTTATATTCAAATTGGGCCTATTACATTGACCACACCCATTTGGACTGTGCCAGTAAGACAGGCTTTATTGGGACTAGACGTGATGAAAAGAGTGATAAAAACTCTGACAGCAGCGATGTTGACTCAGTTCCAAATGATATGGATGAGACTTTTCATGGTGGCAGCGCAAGAATGCGATCTTAAACACATTTCAGAAGTGCAAGACGGTGCAAGCCCAGAGGAACGATGGACTTGGATGGAGAATGGTGCAAAGCTGCACGATGACTTAGTATGGAGGAAAGGGGACAAGGTCGTTGCCCCTTCCCGCCTCTTGTCATATCTGGCTCAGCAGATACATAGCGCTGGCCACATTGGACCCAAAGCAATGGTCTCAAGATTTTCTTCAGTTTGGTATGACCCTCTCATTAGAGCGGAGGCCCAGAAAGTTAAAGACGCTTGCATCATCTGTCAACAGCATGATCCTTCTCCCGGAGCCCCAGTTCCAATGCTTCGACCAAATACGCCACCTGGACCTTTCAGGCATCTGCAAGTCGATTATGTCACCTTGCCAAAGGTAAAAGGGAAACAGGACGTCCTAGTCATCGTGGATAAGTTCTCCAGATGGATTGAAGCATATCCAACAAAGAAGGGGACGGCCTCTCACACAGCCAAAGTGCTGGCACGGGACATCATTCCCCGATGGGGACTCCCTGACACCAAAGACTCAGACCAAGGAACACACTTCACAGGAAGGGTGTGTCAGGAAGTGTGCCGACTGCTGGGTGTCCAGTGGCTGTTACATTGCACTCACCACCCCCAGTCGTCTGGCATGGTGGAACGGGCCAATGACGTTCTCAAAGCACGACTGTCTAAAATGCACTCTGAAGGACTTTCATGGGTTGATGCTCCTCCTATGGCTCTTTGCAGCATGAGAGCGACAGCCAACCAAATAACAGGACTCAGCCCTTTCGAAATCGTCACAGGACGACCAATGAAGCTTCCTAGTACGCCAGATCTACGTGAAGCTGACATCCACCTTCTCTCTGACTCTCTTCTCCAATACTGTTGCGAGCTCACTAAAGCTGTCTCAGCAGCAGAAGCACAGGTTAGGCAGGCCTGGGGAGAGCCACCAGAGGGGGGGACATTCTTTAGCGCCAGGACAGTGTGTCATGATTAAGAAATTTCCACGCTCAGGTCTAGAACCAAGAATTGAAGGGCCATTCCCAGTCTTATTAATTACACCATCAGCGGTTAAAGTACAGGGCAAGAAACGTTGGGTTCACGCTTCACATTGTAAACCAATTAAGGGTGTTCAAAGTGTAGGAGCCAGCGGGAAGAACTGAGCTGTTTAGAGGCTGAGGGGCCACCCCACGGTGAAGATAGTTAGCTGTCAATGCTATTTAGCTCCCACCTGCACTTTGATTAGCTTCCATCCTTATTTTTTAAAACTTTATGGTTAATAATATATGTTGTGACGAATGTTGTTACTCCCCAATATGTTTCTGCTTTCTTTGTTTTACAGGCCTGAGATACACCGACGCCTTCCACCAACGTACCACGATTGGTTCTTAAGGTGTCCGTGTCTGAGTAAACCACGAGAGTTGAGCTTAACAGGTCACCTGAGTCTGCAAGCTCTTCAACAGACCCATAGAGGGAAAGCAGCTAAGCAGTGGTTTGAAGATCCCTGTGTTCCAGCAGTAGGGTTTGTTTCGTCTTACCGACAGATGATCAGACGCTCTCCTAATCCCTTAACAGATTTAGTTGCTGATAGAGTAACAGAGCTCACCTTTTTCACTCAGTATGCATATTGGTTAAGTGTAAACTTAAACACAGGTCATTTATACTGTAAACCACACGGTCAGTGGACTGAAACTCGCCCAGGGGATAGACATAATTCTATGGTGGCGTATTTCACATACACCTCTGCTCCTTATCCCACCAATTAGGCGAAGCAAGACTCATCGCTACCAGGTGAAGTGCTAGTAACCTCTCCCTGGCAAGCCTGCGCTGCTGATCTACGACTCACAAAGGGTCACATCAGCCGGAAGACTGAAGACGAGGAGGAGACGAAGATCTTCATCACCGTCCTTCATCATGAAGTACATTAAGCACATTGTTGTGTTTATGATTTGTTGGTCTTTGGTGTTGTCTTTCAATCCAAAAGATAACTATTTTGAGAGCATATTGACCAAAACATGTCACATGGTAATTGCAGTGTTTGTGTGCCACATGTTCAGAGTGTCGGGGCGGGAATTCCATGGGTAGTGTTGGAGAAATATTACTCTCCTTTAAGATAACCATTGTAGCAACCATGATAAACAATGTAAACAATAATTTATTCATTATTATAGGGGTGAATCAATGTAATC
>NC_044500.1:5567546-5575046 GCF_902362185.1 Chanos chanos | reverse complement strand
TATTATTATTACTGAACATTAACGAAATAATTTCTTTTTAAATAATCTATCTGAAACAAAAAACCCAAAACAAAACATCTAAGCAAGCCTTTTCACAATTTCTTCATACAAACGAAATGATTGTTCTTAGTAACGTCCTCTATCGTCTTGATTTTAGAACTACCTGTTTTTTGGGTCAGAACAGGTGAATATTAGACCTTATAAACTCTAACAAAGATGTGCCGTAGGTCTGCGACTTTGAGATTGCTAACCATTATCACTTTCTGTTTCATCCTCCCCGGACGTGCGACTACGGGCTTTACGATCTTGATTTGCATTTAAAAAGACGAGGGCGTCGACGTGTGCAGGATGGAGGCTTGATCACTGCACTGATTGGTTCTCTCGTGGTTTTTATTTGCATAGCCTCTGACGTCAGCGGTTCCAACTTTCAGGACCAACAATTCTGCGGTGCCGTGCCGGTGCCAGCTTTTTGACACCGGCACCAGTATTTTGTCAGCGGAATAACGTGATAAAACCCGTTCATTGGACGTACTAGTAGCCGGAACAGCTAAGTAGATCTTTGAAAGCTTGGCTTGACGGGGAAACCGATGGACGTTGCGTGACCACCACTCCAGCGGGTTATCCATGGTTGGGATTTTGGGTGTTTGGAAGTACCTTTGCATCTGCTCAGCGCTGTTGCCTTTACATAGCTTACTTGTTTTTGTGCTTTCGAAAATTTCCTCGAAGTCGAATTCCAGCCTTGCTCTTTTACTCACAATGCTTCTGCTGTCACCATTAACCCCGTCCACGCGGTCATCAGCAGCATCATCACGCTGATCTGTTTCAGATATATAAGACAAGCCATTAGCAAAAATATCCTCAGACAATGAGAATTACTTTGGTTGGTTAGGCCGCCTAACCAGGCCGAGATGCATTCGAATATGCACTAAAAAATACATTCACTGAATAGGCTACAACGTTAAAGTTACCTTTATTAGTTCGGTTCATACATGAGCTACACTACTTTATTCACCATTGGAATGATGAGATGCTGCCAAGGGTGGCACGGTGGCGCAGTGGGTAGCACCGTCTCGTGTTCGATTCCTGGCCAGGCGGTCAGGGTCGTGGAGTTTGCACGTTCTCCCCGTGTCTGCGTGGGTTTCCTCCAGGAGCTCCGGTTTCCTCCCACAGACCAAAGACATGCAGGTTAGGTGAATTGGAGACACTAAATTGCCCCTAGGTATGAATGAGTGTGTGTGTGTGAGTGTGTTTGTCTGTGTGTCTGCCCTGCGATGGACTGGTGACCCGTCCAGGGTGTTACCCCGCCTTTCGCCCTGTGGGCGCTGGGATAGGCTCCAGCACCCCCCGCGACCCTAATCAGGATAAGCGACTTAGATAATGAGTGAGTGAGTGAGTGAGAGATGCAGCCAAAATCCTGTGAAACTAACTGATGCTCACCTGCTACGGTTTGATGTTTGTCAACCTCCTGTGCCAGCCAAGTGGACTGTGGCCTTTTCTCTGGGAGGAACTGCATGTCTTTAAAGCAGGGATCCAGCACGCATGCCACGACAGGAACGGATTCTGCCAGTCCTTCGGAGTCTAGTTTGAAACGCGTCACCAGCTGTTGCTGTACAGTCTTCTTAAATGAACGAATAGCTGCCATATCAGACTCTCTGGCCATCAGAACACGGTCAGTTACAGGGTAAATAAAGGAGAGTCCGACATATAACTGCGCACACATGAATGTTGTCGCCTTTGGAAAGGGTCTCAGGACTGGGAGAGGATGTTCTAATAATTCCCACTGTGAGGCTCTTAGGGTCAAAGCATGGTGAGTCTGTGGCTTGGTGATGGTCTCATCAGCCAGAGCAGCTTGCGCTGGGATTCGTTGTTCGCACAGTCGTTCTAACATCACAAACGTTGAGTTCCAATGAGTTACACAGTCATTTTGGCCTTTTTTTATCTCCTTGACGCTGAACTGTTCCTGACGCTTCTTCAAGGCAGACGTCGCCGCTGCTGAGTGACGGAAATGACTCACCACACGCCGTGCTGCATCAGCAGTTTTCGCTATCTCAGGTGTCCAGTGCAACCGAGATGATGTGGACATAGCTGGACATTTTTTTTTTTTTTTCCAAACAGCTGATTTAGGTAATTTAGCCATCCTCTTGTTCACCAAGGGCTCTAACTGGAAACTGAGTGCGAGCCCGACCTAGCGTCACCTGATTAACGAGTATTCGATGATACTGTATAAACTCGAGCATTGATGTAACTGCTGGAGTACTCGAAAGGCTCGAGTAGTCTGTGCAACCCCTAACACACACACACACACACACACACACACAGAATACAAATTTGACCCTGCGAGTGTGCGTGTGTGTATATATGTGGTCTCTGTGTGTGTGTGTTTCTTTGTTTGTTTGTACTTAGATTTGTTCTTGTGATCTGAATAATAAGGTACTTAACAGAACATATTCTGTTTAATATTACCAAAACAGATTAGGTAAATGCCAAAGAAAACATGTCAACATCCAACTTTAGCTCTGGATCTCAAATGTCAAGTGTAAGAGCTGATATTGTCAAAGCTGAAACAGGAGTAGTGTTTGGAGAGAAATTTGCTCAATTTCCAAGTTGCAGTTTGAAAATTTCTGGGGAAAAGGACTGTCTGAATGTTACAGAAACATTTCACCCTCCACTGGCAGAATGACACCCTGCAGGCAAAGAGGACTGGAACTTCTCTACAGGCATGATGTTTTAAATCCCTCAAATCAGGAAACATCATCAGTAATCTGAGCTGACACAAGAGGTAAAGTTACAAAGATATATATCTTGCTGTCACTTGTTGCAACATCCTGATACTGTATATGCGAAAGTCTCTGACGTTCCTGTTTCTCCGCGGTGGATTCATGTTTGAACCTGATCCTTATTTGATCTTTTGCATGACTGCTGAAGTCCTGTCAAGCACACACCCACACGTACTTGTAATGCTAAAGTTATAATTGCGCGTTTTAGATTTGTATGGTTGGTAACGATCCAACCACAGAAAAACGCAGCACGGAGCTACACGATTAACATTGTATAACTGCATGCTGCCCACACACACACACACACACACACACACACTTATCAAAAAGATAGAGATTATCAGAAAGATAGAGATCATGCCATTAAGTTCGGAGTCACTCTGCCTGCAGACCTTTATGGGGTAGACATTGTTGAATGTGTATGAAGTGGATGTAGAGAAAACATTGCTTAGAGAATTCCCTAAAACGTTCGTATGCTGTTCGCGTTACCTGTGCGCGTTTGATACAAGAGAGAAAGTCCCCTTTGTTCTTTTACTTTGGGACGATTTGTTTATTTTCGCTAAATAATGTCGTTGGATCTTTGTGTGAACTGTGGCGAGAAGTTAAAGTCCTCCTATTACATGTTATGTCTATGCACAGGTCAGAGTGGAAAAGGCCATGTTTTGGCATTTACTTAATCTGTGGCGTAACCGGACCCGGCATCGGGTTAAACTCACCAGTTCTCACCCGACGCCAACCCAATCCTCACACTTAGCCGGCACCGCTACGGCTCTCGGCCCCTGAAGCGACCAGTTCTGCAGGAGGGGCCGAACCAGCTCTCCCGGTGCACCAATGATAGCACGGGATACCACATCAATCATCAATCGCCGGGCAAAGCCAGTGAAAGCGCCAACGCGATTGTCCTGTAACCGTTGTACACAAATTTGTTATGCATCATAATTCTGTTTCTCGTCGCTGTGAGATCCTTCATTAAACCTGGAACGACACCTAACCCCGCCTCCGGTAGCTTGACTGACACTCCAGAGTGAACACTTCCGTACTTGTACAGTGCTACCAACATACCACAGTCCCTACCCTTCCCCATAACCTGTATCGGTTAAATCAGAAACTCACATTTACGAAACCCATTAGAGTGGAAATGGGGCAAAATTATTGTAAAAAGTTCCATATATAATCCTTTTTTTTTTCATAAATAACCCTAACCCTTGCTTAACTGAAATATTTTACAATATACTTGAATGACTTTTTTTTTCTTGCTTGCTCTAAGTAATTGTCTAAATTGCATTGTGGATTTTTCAGATATCAAGAAACACCACAAGCATCGGTGGTGAACGTTTTTATTTTTTAAATTTAATGTGCTTTGCCACAGATAGTCATTTGCTTCTATATCTTAATATCTGTGTATAAACGCTGTTTTGTTTTTTGGGCAGATTACATTTAAAGCTTTTAAATATTTTGCCAAACATTTGAAAGAAGAAAAAAAGAAAGACTTGGTTCAAACACAATTCAAAGATTGGACAGCAAGAGCAATAACATTATTATTATTATTATTATTGGAAGAAGAAGAAGAAGAAATAGACGAAGAAGAAGAGAGAAGCATTTTTGTCCGTTTTTACTGCATTCAGTGGTTGAGACACTTTGCGCTCATGGTAGTGGGAACAAAACTGATGGACCAGCGTCATCTAGTGGTCTTAGATGGGAACGCTCGTAGAAGCACTCGTTATTGTATTTATTGTTTAAGACAGTGAAAATAATGCTAGAGAGAAAGGGCGGGGGCGTGGGGGGTGTGATGACGTGTTCTATGCACGCGCTTTCTCTAAACACAACAAGTACAATATTTGATTGAACTGTCTAAATGGGTCGCTTAAATCAATAAAATGCAATGATTTAAACGTCAGCTACCTGTTTCAAAGCACAGAGCGCTCATTACTTTCGCACATAAGACAACCTAAGAAAAAAAGCCCTTTACATAAAACAACATAACAAACCTATACATTCGCCGGTTCTTTATTGTTTTGACAGATAAGAGTTGAACAGCAGACATTATTTGTGCTCTTATTGCTGAGTTGACCTGTTTCTCTCTTCTCACACATTTCATTGTACCGTTGACCCTGTGTTAACCTACATATGACAAATAAACTCTTAAACTAAAACTTAAACTATTTAATCAGATCTTTACGTTTTTTAGTCAGTATTTGTTTTAAGTTGAGACTGGTTTTGGTTTGGCTTTAATTGTTCGTTCTCTGGATAAAGGAAGTCAGACGTGAAGGTTTTTAACTAGCTCTTCATTAATCAAAAAGGTCCCTCCACGGTTCTCTTACCACACCGGCAAGATGACAGATTTTTTTTTTCCAGGAAACGGAGGCCTCCAATTGGCTGACAGGGCTTGTATCACATGATAGAAGGAACTCGGCTCCGCTCGTAAATACTGAAATCACATGACTAACCGAGTCCCCTGATTCAGTTTCTGCTTGCTACAGCCAGAGGAACTAAATCACTGTTAACTTTTTCCGCACATCGATAGCAGGACTACAAAGGCTGGATTTTTTAACTTATAGTCAGGATATTCCATTTACACGACCGGACTCACTGCGCTGCCAATACGTTTTTTTAATCTAGCCTAGTTCTTGGTAGCACAGACTCATCAGGTAAAAGAATGGAGTTTAAATAGAGGTTAGTAAGTAATAAGGGCAGGGATTTTGCCTTGCGTTTAAACGCTAGGCTGGATCGCGTAAAGTTCTGTCAAAGCGAATAAGGTTCATCTAAAACACCAGAAGTCATGTCGGAGCGGACTCCTCTTTTGCATTATCGGCTCTCGACCAGCGTCAATGAATCCGTGGAGCAACAGTCGCCTCAAACCGGGGAAACAGTGGACCGAACCCCGGCCACTGTTCGACGGAAGTCGACGCCGGATCAACCCAAGAAGCTGACAACATTTTTTGGCGTGGTTATCCCAACGTTACTGTCTATGTTCAGCGTAGTTGTGTTTCTGAGAATAGGTGAGTAGCTGTGTGTGTGTGGGTGTGTGTGTGTGTGTGAGTGTGAGAGAGAGAGAGTGGGAAAGACAGAAAGAAAGAAAGAAAGAAAGACAGTTTGCAACTGTAACACAGGTGATGACTAAGTAGCCTGCTCTTTGATCTTAGTTTGTTTTGGTTCCAAGTTAAACGTGTAAGTTTTAAAGTTACTGTATCATGTTAAGTAGCTTCTGCTAAAGTGGGTAAGCCCATCTTTTTGGGAAGTTTTAGTTTCACATCTGAACAAAAATGACATGACAGTAGACTGCGGGTACTGGACCGGGGCGGCGGGGGGAGGGGAGGGGGGTGTTCCCGAGGCTTGTGTTGCCTCAAATGACATTTGCAGCATTTGCGGTTGTTCTTCGTAACAACTTCTTGGGTACAGTATTTTAATAGATTTAGGAAATGCTCCGTATCGCTCTCTCGCACTGGTTAACCGACGAACACCGCACAGTAGACACTGTACAATAGACTGTCCAGGGCGTTATTTTAATAATTGATCATAGTGATGAGACGAGTTGCTACACACACACACACACATACACTACCTTGACCCCCTCTCCCCAACCTCTAGGGGCATGAGAGTGTGTTGGACTCAAAACTGTACGTCTCGGGCCATTAATCGTGCTCACATGATGTGAGGCGCGAGCTCACATATTTGACCCACAAACAGAAGCGTCTGTTCATTTCGGTTTTACCGTGAATGCGTTTAACTGATGAAATGATAATGGAGTTAAGTGTTTGTCATTTTGTAAACGTATATGTCATTTGTCTTTCTCCCTCTCTCCCCGTCTCTCTCTTTCTCTCTCTCCCCCCCCCCTCTCTCTCCCTCTTTCCCACCCATATCCTCTTCACGGCTTTGTTCGTTTACCTTCGTTTTGAAAGCGAAACGGTAAGAAGTCACCTGTTTTTGTAGTCAAGGTGGCATAAAGGTATTGATGGAGGATGTCACGTGAGACCACACACAAACGCACACATGTACACACAGCATTTGCCATCATGCTGCGTGCTTGTTGTGGGAGATCCCCATTCTGGGGGGTATTCCAGAAAGCAGGTTTAGTGAAAACTCAGAGATAGTTAACTCAGAGAAAGTGGTAAACCTCCTATTAGAAGAGCCCTTTGCCTTTGTTTTGCTGGGAGACTGAAGCCATAGGGCTCTTCTATTAGGAGGTTTGCTACTTACTCTGAGTTAACTAACTCTGAGTTTTCACTAAACCCGCTTTCTGGAATATACCCCCCTGATGTATGCAGTTGTGTCTTCCTTGTATTTGCGAATCTGTAGTGTATTTTCAACCGATTCCGTCACAAATATGAATGGCATTTGCAAAGTATCGTTAAATAGTTTGATTCCAAAGGTTCATCTTTGGACTAAATTTACCTTCCCTAATAGAATATGTGAGTGTTTGTGTTTGCATCTTTTGTTGTTGTTGTTGTTTTTTAATGAAATGTAAACTTGCGGTGTATGTGCATGTGTCAGCACGGTCTGCTGTAGACGACCATGTGCAGTACTATAGTATAATTTAATCTCTGTCTGGTTGGAGTGATGTCGGCAGTGCAAAGGTCCGTGTTTTTGCATGTGTGTTTGTGTGTGTGTGTGTGTGTGTGTGTGTGTGTTTGTGTGTGTGTTTTCAGGGTTTGCAGTGGGACAGTCTGGTCTGTGTCAGACTGTAACCATGTTCTTTGTGTCACACTGTGTGTGCGTATGTCTG
>NC_044500.1:5552546-5555046 GCF_902362185.1 Chanos chanos | reverse complement strand
CTCTCTCTCTCTCTCTCTCTCTGTCTCTCTGTCTCTCTGTATGTGTGTGTGAGAGACAGAGTGAGACATGATATGCTCTTCTTACAAAAAAGAAGAGCATGACACACACACACACACACACACTGTGCAGTCGTGTGCAGTCCCTAGACAGTTTTTTTTGCAGGATAAACTATGAGTACCTTGAAGACTAATTTTTGAGCTGATCTGATTAATTCTAATCATAACAAACAAAGACATAAATAAAGACACAGATAAAGGAAAGACATGATGGAGTGAGCAGATGAAAGACATGATGGAGTGATTGAATGAACAAGATTTTAAAATGGTGGAAATAAAGCTATTTCACTCGTTTACTGCCTCTCCTTTTCTCATCTGTCAGATCTTTTCATTTTCTCTCTGTTTTCGCCTTTGTGCTGGGACTGATGATCTCACACACACACACACACACACACACACACATGCAGCAGCCCTGAGCTCATTCTGACTTCTCGACTGCACAATCGATACTGAGACGAATGCAGCGGGGCCGTGAACACACACACACACACACACACACATTCACCCTTTGTTTGTTTTTAGCCAACAGCATTCAGATTAATCTGCCACTGAAATTAATATCTGATAAACCAAAGTGACCACTGTCATCTCTGCACCATGCACAGGCACGCACACGCACACGCACACACACACACACACACAGTGAGAGAGAAAGAGAGAGAGATGTACGCAAAGCAAGAAAGGCGATTGGCATTTTCCATTTTGAGCAGCGTTGTTAACTTGGCATTGAAAAGCGCTCCCTTTCTCTCTCTCTCTCTCTCTCTCTCTCTCTGTCTTTCTCCCTCTCTCTCTTTCTCTCTCTCTCTCTTTCTCTCTTTCTGTCTCTCTCTCTTTCTCTCTTTCACTCTCTATCTCTCTCGCTCTCTGTGTGTGCAGGTCTTTGGCTGGATTGAACAATACTTAATAGGACCTGTGACGATAAGTATTAAAATCACTCAGGCTGAAAGACATCGTGAGAGGGGTTCTAATCACACACAGAGAGAGAGAGAGATGGACAGATAGATAGAGTGAGAGGACCAAGTGGTGATTGAAATTGTTATGTTTATACGATTCGCCTCAGTAGTAAAGGGGCTGATTTCTCTCTCTCTCTCTCGTTGTCTCTCTCTTTCTCTCTCTGGTTGGTTTTCTTCTTCACTCTTTTTCTTTTCCTGTAGGCCTGTCTTTCAATGCTGTTTTTGTTTGTATTGTTTGTGTGTGAGATAGAAAGACAAAAAGTAAGAAAGAAGGAAAGGAGGTATGCCCTGTAGACGTTCTGATTGGACACTGACACTGTTCTCCGTCTATGTCATGTGACCTTTTTTGACCAGTGGATTACTGTGAACAGGCCAAAACGTACAGACCATCTCATGACTGGCCGTAGTCCTTGAAATGTTTTTACTTTTGGCGAGAGAAATCACATCACTTCTCTTGGCACTGTGACCATAGTTGTACTGTGTTTTGTTGTTGTTAACTAGGCGATTTTGGGGGTTGAAATAAACCTTTTCTTCTAAACAGAAATACACCTGAAAGGCAGCATTGAAAAGGGGCATGGTAAAACTGAGTGAAAGGGGTGGGGTTGTGTAGTGGGCGTGGTCAGGGGCGTGGTCTCTGTGAGGGGAAACATGCCTCCGCATTTATCAAATCTTAAGTAAAATGTGTACTGCTCATGCAAGATCATTCGTATTGACTTTTCCATCCCAACCATACGGGTCTTTATTTTGTGTCCTTATTTATTTATTTATTATATTTTCTTTTTAGTATCTTAAGAAAATGGCTTTAAAACTAATGGTCTGGTTGGATCTGATTCATTAAAATTACATTTGAAATTTGAAATTCTCTCTCTCCCTCTCTCTCTCTCTCTCTCTCTCTCTCTCTCTCTCCCCCTCTCTCCCCCTCTCTCTCTGTAGAGTGCTATTACAGAGAGATTACAGTTTTCTGAGGGACATTAATGTATGGCACCCATTTGTCACTATTGGTGTCTACTCCTCGACGCTCTCCGCCGCCATGAGCAACCTGATCGGAGCGTCGCGCATACTCTACGCCCTGGCTCGGGATGACCTCTTCGGTGTGTGACCGCGTGTGTGTGTGTGTGTGTGTGTGAGAGAGAGAGAGAGAAAGAGATGATGAACAGTTATGTCAGTGTGTCAAGTTTGTGGCAGTACCAGGCTGAGGTTGATGAGTGGACGGAGATGGATGGATGGATGGATGGATGGACAGATGAGGGTAAAGAGACTGATGTTGAAGAGACTGTGTTTTTTATTTTCTTTCTGCAGGTAAAGTTTTGTCTCCTGCTAAAAAGACGTCCCGCGGCGGCAATCCCTGGGTCTCTGTGCTCATCTCCTGGTTCCTCGTCCAGGTGAGAGACAGACAGACAGAAACAGAGAGAGAGAGACAGACAGACAGAGAAACAGAGAGAGAGAGAGAGACAGAGAGAGAGAGAGAGAGAGAGAGAGAGAGAGACAGA
>NC_044500.1:5540046-5542546 GCF_902362185.1 Chanos chanos | reverse complement strand
CAGGCGGGATGAGACCGAACACTCTCGTTTTGGGTTTCTATGATGACTGTCCTCCTGTCGACCAGCTCCTGGATCGTTCTTCCCCTGCAGGCAATTCTGTGGACACCTCTGGCCTCTCTCAGGACCCCGAGGACCAGGATGAGCAGCCGTTCCACTTCCCGCCCCTTCGAGGCGGGGAGCCCTCGGAGGGCAACGGCAAGCCCGGAGGCGTGTCCTTCGGCGGGAAGGTTCTGGGCCCTCAGGAGTACGTGTGCGTGATCGCCGACGCGGTGAAAATGTCGAAGAACGTGGCGTTGGCGCGGTATTTCGGGCAGTTTGACCGTACGCTGGCGCTAAAGGGTAAAGTGTACGTGGACGTCTGGCCCGTAAACCTCCTGCGTCCAGACAGCAGCACCTACGTGGACACGTGTTCTCTCTTCCTGCTGCAGCTGGCGTGCATCTTGAGCATGACTCGCGCTTGGCAACGGGCTAGGCTCCGCCTCTTTTTATGCGTGGAGGCGGGGCGGAGCCTGAAAGGGGCGGAGCTCAAGCTTGGGCATCTCCTCAAAGAGCTGAGGATGAAAGCGGACGTTTACACGGTTCCCTGGGATACGCAGGTTGCCCTGCACTGGCAGCGCCAGGGTATCATGACGAAAGAGAAGGAGCTGGAGCGGGAAGGGAGAGAGGAAGGTGAGGATGAAGAGATCGAAGAGGAGGGGGATTTCGCAAACAGTTTCCCTAGCAACGCCGCCAGGTTGTCAGACGAGTACTTGGAAGCTGTTAATAGGCTGATCTTGGACCAGCCCCACCCACCCCCCACTGTGCGTTTCCTGTATTTGCCCCGCCCCCCCGCGGACACGAGCCGTTACCAAGACTACCTGCATCAGCTGGAGCTTCTAAGCCGTGACCTTGGGCCAACCATGCTGATTCACGGGGTCACGCCCGTGATCACTACCGACCTTTGACCTTTCTGACCCTACTGCTTTGGAACAAATTAGGAAAATGATTTTTCTCCGTCTTTTTTTCTTTCTTTCTTTTTTTCTTTCTTTGTAGAATGAAAAAATTCTACAAAATGACTTCCAGAACTGATCTGCCCCTCTTCTAGCTGCTCTTAACAGAAGGGAGGAGAAGAACCAAAAGGAAAGAGAAAGAAGACAGAGAGAGAGAGAGAGAGAGAGAGAGAGATGTGTTGGTTTTCTCCTGGTCCCTCAAACCTCTATTTGGAATTGCAAAAATAAATATCTTTTCTTAGAGAAGAGTGTGGGGGAGGGAGGAGGGGGCTTAAAATGACAAAAACTTAATTCTCTCTTTCTCTCTCTCTCTCTCTCTTTCTCTCTCTTTCTCTCTCTCTCTCTCTCTCTCTCTCTCTCCTCTCTCTCTCTCTCTCTCTCTCTCTCTTTTTATGCAATCTGTATCACAGAATGATGGTTTTTACAGACCAGGCTCTAGAACATAGAGTCTAGAACCGGAACTCTTAACTGTGGACATTCCAGGTCTCTCTTTAGACATCACTTTGATTTCTCACTTTAAAGAGATGATCTTCACACACAAAAAAAATTTTTAATAACCAAAACAAACTAATGTTTAACTCTGACAATCCAAAGGTCATTTTATCTGTTTATCTTAAAATAATAAAATGTGTTTACTTTCATTATCCTGTAAAAAACAAAACAAAAAATAAGAAAGGAAAAAAAAAACCTGGGATGGCATCGCTGTTGCCCTGGGAGACCAGGGATAGTCACACCAATTACTTCCTCATCACCATCACCATCATCATCACCATCACCATCATCATCATCATTCATTTATTTAGCAGCGAGTTGTCCCTGACTGGTCTTAATGTTTTGAAAGCCAAAGTGCAGTATTCGTGTGCCTGTGTATGCCTGTGTTTGGGTACGTGTGTCTGACTACAATTTCACTTTTTAATGTTTACAAGCCAACCAATGCACTAGTGGTGACCTGAACCATTTAAGTCAGCCTTTTGCTTTGACTATACCAGTGTGATCTGGTCCGACATGCAAAAAAAAAAAAAAAAAACACACATGCATTACGCATCTGCACAACCACACCAAAAAAAAAAAAAACATACCACCTGCCAGCAATTTCTGGTTTATTTTTAGATTAAATAATATAATTCGAAAAGCACTGTAAAATATGTTGAAATCTTTCATGTTGTAAGAGTTATGGAACTGAATAAAAAAAACCAAAACACTGTTTTTGTGTAAACATTGTGTTCTGATCCAGTTGCGTGTTGCTTGTGTTTTGGCTGCCGTTTAGAATCTCCTGGAAAGGCAGCTTTGAGTGGACGGGCACTTCTCCGTTTATAATGGTTTAAATTATTGTAACGAAATGAAAATAACAAATGCGAGAGGTAAAGAGGAAAGCGCATGATAAAAAGCTAGAAATGGGAGGAGAGAGGAGAGGAGAGGGGGAAAGGGGAAAAAGGTGGGGGAGAAAGAGAGAGAGAGAGAGAGAGAGAAAGAGAGAGAGTGAGAGTGTTTTGTGGTTAGAAGTCTAAGGT
>NC_044500.1:5507546-5527546 GCF_902362185.1 Chanos chanos | reverse complement strand
GGTAAGTTTAGTTCTCAGTGACGGAGGAACAAAAAAAAAAAAAAACAGCAACCGTGAGCTGTGTGTTCTTCACCTCCAGTTATAATTTTCATCCGCGAAACACAGGAAACAGAAAAGATATCTGATATATAAAGACACCCGGGTCAATGCACAATGACGTGTTCCCTCCCGAATTACGGCAAGTTAAGAACGTGAACACAGGCTGTCTCATCTCCCACGCTGTAAAACGGGTTGTTTGTGTTTGGTCATTTCACCCCCCTATCTAGGTATTGTGACATAGTATCTGTGCGGAGGTTTATGTCCTATAAATTCTGTCAGGTTTGGAAAGTGAGCCCCTGGGTGTGTCTTTGTCTAAACAGTTTATTTTCAGGGCGAGACGGCCCAGGTGATGTTGCTCGGAGAGAGAATGTGCTGGCTGCTCCTGTTTTGTGTTAGGAGCAGTCTGGGGGCCAACTGTTTCAAATGCTGCCAGAATTTGAATGTTTTTTTTTTTTTCCCCTCTGAAGAGATGGATAATGAGAAGCATCTGAATGTTTTCTCTCTCTCTCTCTCTCTCTCTCTATATATATATATATATATATATCTTTTTCTCTTTCTCTCTCTCTCACTCTCTCTCTAACACACATTCATTCTCATTTTCTCTCTCTCTCTCTCTCTGTCTCTCTCTCACTCTCGCACACACTCACACACACACACACACACACACACACACACTCTCATTCGCTCTCGCTCTTGTTCTTCCTCTCTCTCTCTCTCTCTCTCTCTCTCTCTCTCTCTCTGTCTCTCTCTCTCTCTCTCTCTCTCTCTGTCTCTCTCTCTCAAACACACAGACACACACACAGGTTCCTGTGCACTTATCTCCCACAGAGAGGGGTCAGCCATTCATCCTGTCCCATTATAGTGGACACTGCTGCGAAATAGACCAATAAATCAGTGTCAGTGCACGTACACACACATACACACACATACACACACACACACTCACACACACACACATACACACGACAGCCAACACTAAATATTACTGCCCTAAGGAGCGGACAACATAGAGGGGTCTTCTTCACCACACACACACACACACACACACACAGACACACACATATTTTCACCCACATTCTCATCAGCATGTGTATTTGAGTCTGATATCTCCCTAACCGTTCACCCATGTCTAATAGCTAATTAAAAAATAATATTTATGGACAGAAAGTCGCTTCAAAAATCTCGAAATAAGAGACAGGATGTGTTTATGTGTGTGTGTGTGTGTGTGTGTGTGTGTGTGTGAGAGAGAGAGAGAGAGAGAGAGAGAGACATATGAAAATTCTAGAAAGACTTAAAATATGATAGAGGGAGAGTTGTAAGTGAGATAGAGTGAAAAAAATGAATGAAAGAGTGAGAATTAAAATTGGAAGTGTGTGACTTATCAAAATATGACATTCACACACACCTTCATCCTTTTCTTCCCTCTTCATTCTACATTTTATATTTCCCTTACCTTTAAGTCTCTCTCTCTCTCTCTCTCTCTCTCTCTTTTATCCCATTTCTCTCCTCTCTCCCCTCTGTTTCTCTCTCTCTCTCTCTCTCTCTCTCTCTCTCTCTCTGTTTTTCTCTCTATCTCTTTTATCCCATTTCTCTCCTCTCTCCCCTCTGTTTCTCTCTCTCTCTCTCTCTCTCTCTCTCTCTCTCTCTATCTCTTTTATCCCATTTCTCTCCTCTCTCCCCTCTGTTTCTCTCTCTCTCTCTCTCTCTCTCTTTCACTTTCTCTCTCCCTCTGTCTCTGGAGTTTGTACGGCTCGTTGGTTTTGTGGTTAAACCGTGGTGGGTCCGTTGGTGGGCTTTTTGATTTACTGCCTAAATACCCCCCCCCCCCCCTCTCTGAACCAGTCGTTCGGAACCGTCCTGAGATGGAGTGATAAAAAACAGAGGGATGGGGTCTGGAGGAATGGTGCGGGAGCACTGGGGGCTGATGGGAGAAAACCCGGGGGGAGTTTTGGTGCAGTCCTAACGTTAAGAGAGATGACATCCCGATCTGAAGCAGACTGGAGTCTGACTGGCGTTTGACCAGACGGCCGACACAAGCGCATCTTTCCGGTTTTTTTTCATCCCTCCTTTCAGTTCACTTCTCCTCTGTGGGAGATCATCGTTCTCAGGCTGATTTTTGACGGAGTAATTTGTTTAGGAAATCAGATGGAAATCCACCTAACTTCACACACACATGCACACACACACACGCACGCAATTTATTGAAATGTTTTGATAGAAAAATTCAGAATTGCTCTGAGCTATTTGTAATTTCATTATCATAAACCATATCAAATATATTCATACCAGTTTGCCTCGCACAGAAAGCACAGAATTTATGTTCCTGGAGAAAATAAGTAGTGATGTAACGGTTATGAATCACCATGCTATGACATGCTATATACCTGTGATTATGTTTATAACACACTGTGTTGTTATTTTTTGCATATTATCCTCTGTGTCACTGTTATTGCACGTGTGTCCATACGCATGTTATATACATGTTGTACTGCATTCATTTCAATAATGCATTGCACTGAAACATTCTAATTAGTTTTAGAGTTATTTACCTCAATTCTATTATGTCAGTATCTCATTTAAAAGTATCACATGCCTGTGTTTCCACACATGAACAGTAATGTCTTTACTGTGTAGCTCTAGTGTAACACAACAACAACAACAACAGCAGAACTCTTATGTGGCAAAGAGGACCAAGGCTACTTGACAGACAGGTGATCTGAGTAAATGATAGTTGAACCAGGACATGACCTGAGAAAGAGCAGGACAACACCTTCCAACAAAAACACTTGGAGTAAAAATATTTTCACATTACTTTCTCCAAGACGTTGTTTAATCGAAAAATACCACATCAGTGTCCCCTATATCCATATATACCATGGTACATCACTGATTTGCACATTGTTAGTGGTAGTAGTAGTGTTTTCCTAATAATAATAATAATAATAATAATAATAATAATAATAATATGATTATTATTATTGTTGTTGTTGTTGTTGATGATGATGATGAAGATTTTGTTGTTATTGTTAATCTCAGAGGTTTTTTCCCCTTTTTTTCTTTTTCTTTTTATGTATTCACCTTTTTTAAACCAGAATTGACTTGATTTGTATGGTCGGCCGACTACTTTTAATTAGCTCATGCTTCACTTGGAAAGTTGTCTCTTTGCACACAGGGCTCTAAACCAGACTCACAGGCATTTAACATCTAAATTGTACCCACAGGTGTAACACAGCTCCAAACTGTACTAACAGGTGAAATATGACTCTAAACCATACTAACAGGTGTAACATAACTCTGAACTGTACTAACAGGTGTAATATGACTCTAAACCGTACTAACAGGTGTAATATAACTCCAAACTGTACTAACACATGTAATATAACTCTGAACTGTACTAACAGATGTATGATGCAACTCTAAACCATACTAACAGGTGTAATATAACTCCGAACTGTACTAACAGGTGTAATATGACTCTAAACTGTACTAACAGGTGTAATATGACTCTAAACCGTACTAACAGGTGTAATATGTGATGTGTGATGTCTGTGATGTGACTCTAAACTGTACTAACAGGTGTATGATGTGACTCTAAACTGTACTAACAGGTGTGTGGTGCGACTCTAAACTGTACTAACAGGTGTGTGATGTGACTCTAAACTGTACTAACAGGTCTGTGGTGTGACTCTAAACTGTACTAACAGGTGTGTGATGTGACTCTAAACTGTACTAACAGATGTATGATGTGACTCTAAACTGTACTAAAAGGTGTGTGATGTGACTCTAAACTGTACTAACAGGTGAGTGATGTGACTCTAAACTGTACTAACAGGTGTGTGATGTGACTCTAAACTGTACTAACAGGTGTGTGGTGCGACTCTAAACTGTGCTAACAGGTGTGTGATGTGACTCTAAACTGTACTAACAGGTGTAATATAACTCTAAACTGTACTAACAGGTGTGTGTTGTGACTCTAAACTGTACTAACAGGTCTGTGGTGTGACTCTAAACTGTACTAACAGGTGTGTGATGTGACTCTAAACTGTACTAACAGATGTATGGTGTGACTCTAAACTGCACTAACAGGTGTGTGATGTGACTCTAAACTGTACTAACAGGTGTGTGATGTGACTCTAAACTGTACTAACAGGTGTGTGATGTGACTCTAAACTGTACTAACAGGTGTGTGATGTGACTCTAAACTGTACTAACAGGTCTGTGGTGTGACTCTAAACTGTACTAACAGGTGTGTGATGTGACTCTGAACTGTACTAACAGGTGTGTGATGTGACTCTAAACTGTACTAACAGGTCTGTGATGTGACTCTAAAGTGTACTCATAAGTTTGTAGTACAGTTCTGAATTGGCTGTGAAGTTCTACCAAGACAATAATTCAGCAGGGTAACAGTAAAGAACATTGCTAAGACAAAAATTAAGGAAGATTCATGTATTTTGCCTCAGATCTTCTCAAGAGCATATTTTCAGCACAGAATTTCTTTGAATTCAAATTTTGTTTATGTTATTTTATCCTCTTTTCTCCCCCGTTTCTAAACACCAACATAAAACACCCCACCATGGCAAAAACAGTCCTTTCCATGGATTTGGGAGGACCAGGGCTTATGTCCTCTGACGCACGCGATACAAAGTCAAACACCACTTCTCCTCACCCAACAGTTTGCAAGTGTCTCCATGGTAACAGAACACACATGCCAGGCCACAGCGTTTCCCTCAGATTTTCGGTGGAAATCTGAGGACCTCCCGTTAACAGCAGGAGTCATCGAAGTGTAGCGTTGAGGACTCTGTGTCCTCTCCACCTGACCCGCACGGAGGACGGTATTCTTTATGAGTCCCAGCCCCACCGGCCATACCAGTCAAAACTGAACTTGTGATCCCAGTAAGTGGTGTACACTGAAACCACTGGTCTAATCAGGTCCCCAGTTGTAAGAATAAGCTGAAAAAGCAGGTACGATAAAGAGGAGGTTTCTAGACTAATAATATAGTGATTGGGTCTGAGCTTCACGCAGGAATGAATTTATTTGTTCCAGCGCAGGTGAAGAAATGTAATCGGAAGAGTCAATGAAAATGGTAAAAACAGAAAGTGTAGCCAAATTCTGCAAAAATTCAGTGTAATTCCACTGTAACTCACAAGAATCCCAGAGTGCGAATACACTTTGGCTATTCTGAAAGTTTGAAACGTTCAGCTCAAACATGTATTTTTAAATAAAGCCAAATTTATAAAAACACATATATTTAACTGTAATGTCATCGACATGTTATTCAAAGTAATTATTGTGTTTAGTGGACTGTTGGACTGGATAAGAGATGAAAAACATTTTATCTCAAATGGCTTTTGCTCATCTTTCTCAGTTCCAGTAGTTTTTTTTTTACCTCGATGTGTTTTTAACCATTTAACCTGTAATTAACATGTAATAACAAACAGTACATAGCTCTTGAATGGTTATTATATGTTGTGATTATTACAAATAACTTGTAATAAGGAATAAGTCCACAAGCCCCATAATGGCTATGTAATTAAAACTCTTGTTAAATGTTTGCTTTTTTTTTTTTTTTTTGCCTCTCATTTAAAACCAGCTCAGTTCAGCCAGTAAAACCATTAGCACAGGCTCTGATCAATGGAATAGGACCCACTGATAAGGTTGGGTTCCAAATGGGCCAGTAGACTTTGTGAGCTGGGTTATTTGGCTGTGGCATAAACTATGTATTAATGTACTGAAACACTCCTGTGGAGCTGACTGATGTCTCAGTTTGGACAGTTAATAGCTGGTTCTGTTTGGGAGAGTTTTTTTCACCCCTAATTGTATGGGTCCATGATAAGTGTTTTTATCTGGCTTTTTTAAAACAAATGTCTAGCTCTGATTCTCTCTCTCTCTCTCTCTCTCTCTCTCTCTCTCACACACACACACACACACGCGCACACACACATAAACCCGTTTCAGTGCTTAATATCACACTTATACACACACACACACACAGGAGAGTTTAACAAGGGCTGGTAACTTCCTACAGACAGGCTTCATAAACGTGTATCCTTTTGTTAACAGATGACCTGCCTGTGTTTTGTCTCAGACGTGTACTTACCGACTAATGACATATCCAATGCTTACTCATCTATCTCTCTCTCTCTTTCTCTCTCCACTCTTCCCCTCTCACCCCTGTCTCGTTCACTCACTCCACTCTGTCTCACTTCTCATCCTTGTCTTTCCCTGCCTCATTACTCACCCCCCCCCCCCTTCCCTCTCTCTCTCTCTCTCTCTCATTCTCTCGTTCTCTCATACTGAGGTGGGTCCTGGCATGATGACAGGGCAAATGTCGCCAAAGTAATTACACATGACAAGGTAAATCCTGCTCTCCGCTGCTTTCTCTCTCTCTCTCTTTTTCTACTTCTGCGACTCCAGGTCCCTCGCTCACTTCTGCCCATTGTGTGTGTGTGTGTGTGAGAGTGTGTGTGTGTGTGTGTGCGTGTGTGTGCGTCTGGATTTGCACGCCCTAAACATCTCTCTGGGCTGTAATCTTCCTCCCCCTGCAGGGTTTTTCGGCTCCTACCGGAGAAAAGATACAATTATACTCACAAATCCCTTTCTTTTTTTTGCCGTCTTTCTCTCTCTCGCTCTCTCTCTCCTCCCTTCTTTTGTCTCTCTCCCTGCGCCCCCCCACTTCTCCTCTTTCTTGTCCTTCGCTCTGTCTTATTCATGCTAAGTGCTCCTCTTTTCTTTATCACAATGAGTAACAGAGAGCAGAGACTTCGCCTGAGTGGAACCGTAAACAGTATGGACTGTGTAGAACATGAGTGGAACTGTAAACAGTGTGGACTGTGTAGAACATGAAGAGAACTGTAAACAGTATGGACTGTGTAGAACATGAGTGGAACTGTAAACAGTGTGGACTGTGTAGAACATGAAGAGAACTGTAAATAGTATGGACTGTGTAGAACATGAAGAGAACTGTAAACAGTGTGGACTGTGTAGAACATGAGTGGAACTGTAAACAGTGTGGACTGTGTAGAACATGAAGAGAACTGTAAACAGTGTGGACTGTGTAGAACATGAGTGGAACTGTAAACAGTATGGACTGTGTAGAACATGAGTGGAACTGTAAACAGTATGGACTGTGTAGAACATGAAGAGAACTGTAAACAGTATGGACTGTGTAGAACATGAAGAGAACTGTAAACAGTGTGGACTGTGTAGAACATGAAGAGAACTGTAAACAGTATGGACTGTGTAGAACATGAGTGGAACTGTAAACAGTGTGGACTGTGTAGAACATGAAGAGAACAGTAAACAGTATGGACTGTGTAGAACATGAAGAGAACTGTAAACAGTGTGGACTGTGTAGAACATGAAGAGAACTGTAAACAGTGTGGACTGTGTAGAACATGAGTGGAACTGTAAACAGTGTGGACTGTGTAGAACATGAAGAGAACAGTAAACAGTATGGACTGTGTAAAACATGAGTGGAACTGTAAACAGTGTGGACTGTGTAGAACATGAAGAGAACAGTAAACAGTGTGGACTGTGTAGAACATGAAGAGAACTGTAAACAGTGTGGACTGTGTAGAACATGAGTGGAACTGTAAACAGTATGGACTGTGTAGAACATGAGTGGAACTGTAAACAGTATGGACTGTGTAGAACATGAAGAGAACTGTAAACAGTATGGACTGTGTAGAACATGAAGAGAACTGTAAACAGTGTGGACTGTGTAGAACATGAAGAGAACTGTAAACAGTGTGGACTGTGTAGAACATGAGTGGAACTGTAAACAGTGTGGACTGTGTAGAACATGAAGAGAACAGTAAACAGTATGGACTGTGTAGAACATGAAGAGAACTGTAAACAGTATGGACTGTGTAGAACATGAAGAGAACTGTAAACAGTGTGGACTGTGTAGAACATGAAGAGAACTGTAAACAGTATGGACTGTGTAAAACATGAGTGGAACTGTAAACAGTGTGGACTGTGTAGAACATGAGTGGAACTGTAAACAGTGTGGACTGTGTAGAACATGGAGAGAACTGTAAACAGTGTGGACTGTGTAGAACATGAGTGGAACTGTAAACAGTATGGACTGTGTAGAACATGAAGAGAACTGTAAACAGTATGGACTGTGTAGAACATGAAGAGAACTGTAAACAGTGTGGACTGTGTAGAATATGCAAATTGTTTTCAAATGGAAAAATCTGATTGGTAGTTCATCCAGAGACTAAAGATGGTTTAGAAAGTGTTGATTCTAAGTGTGTAGTTATTACAGAGTGGATACATTGTGTGTAATGTCTTGATTAAATTGCGGTAGTGATTGGTGTATAGTTTGCATATAGAGGGCGCATGTGGAATAGACTATGATTGTGTTGAGTGTGTAGACTGTTTATCTGCTCTGGTCTTTAGACTGCAGTGGTAAAACTGAGAACGCATGCAGATTTGGCGGACTACGTTTTAGTGTCGAATTTCATCAGAATATTTAAGACTTTTACATTTCTGACCGTGTTTGGTTTACGGACTGCTATTGATTGGGTTGTTGGCTGGATGATTTTGGTCTTCTTAAACCGCACAGCCACTTAAACCATGCTCACCCGTGGATGTCACAAAGGATTAATGTTGTCCTTGGAGTGATTTAAGCAAAACCTTAAACCTAAACTAAACTATTGCCTTGATGTACTATTGACCTCTGTACACACAGGTGTGTCTAGGTGTGGTTTTGTGTGAGTCTCTCTCTCTCTCTCTGTCTCTGTGTGTGTGTGTGCGTGCGTGCGTGGTGTGTGTGTGTGTGTGAATAAATGTGCATGTTTGTTTCATTTCATTTTCAGCTCTGCTGTCAGAAAGCCAAACGCCAGTTCTCTGTGTGATTGAACCACAACCAACAGGTGTTTTATCTCTTTCTCTCGCCGTTCTCATTTATTTCTCACCTTTTCTCATTTCCCCTCAAGGTCATGTCTGGACTCGGTTTTTCTCTCCTGGTGTTCAGAGTCATTAGCGTTTAACTTGTCCCCTTTCATCTCTCTCTCTCTCTCTCTCCCTCTCTGTCCTGTTGGCATTATTGGTGTGGTTGTTGTTGTTGTTGTTGTTGTTGTTATTGTTGTTGTTGTTGTTGCTGCTGCTGTTGTTGTGCACAGTCATTAGGGATAAAAAGGATACGAGTACTTATACACACTTTACGCCTCAGAGATCAGCAGCACTGCTGCAATTCACTACAAGTGGATCATTGGAATTGCAAATCTCTGTCGTGGCACGCGTCCATACACACACACACACACATACACACAAACACACACACACACACACAGTCCAGACCAGCCAGGGCCCAGTCAGATGCAGTCTATCTTCCAGCTAGAGCCTTTAGCTGGGCACAGAGCCAACAGCCAACAGCATACCCCAGACACTCTGTCACTCTCCCCCTATCTCTCTCTCTCTGTCTCTCTCCCTCTCTCTCTGTTTATCTCTCTCTCCCCCTCTCTTTCTCTCTCTCTCTCTGTCTCTCTCCCTCTCTCTCTTTATCTCTCTCCCCCTCTCTTTCTCTCTCTCTCTGTCTCTCTCTCCCTCTCACTCTCTCTCTCTCGCTCTCTTTCTCTCTCTCCTCCTCTCTGTCTCTCTCTCTGTTTATCTCTCTCCCCCTCTCTTTCTCTCTTTCTGTCTCTCTCTGTCTCTCTCTCCATCTATCTGTCTTTTCTTTCTGTCTGTTTTGCACACACACACACACACACACACACCTTGTTTATTACACCAGGGTTACACTTCTTTGATCTGTCATTTTGTCTTTTTGTTTGCTTACATTTTCTTTCTTTCTTTCTTTCTTTCTTTCTTTCTTTCACTCTCTCTCACTCCGTTCTCCTCTTTGCTCTTCTCTGTGTTCCTCTTCGCAGTGTGAAGGAACCGTTTACCTCTCTCTGCTCCAGTGAATCAGTCACACCTTTTCACTCCATATCCTTCTCTCTCTCTCTCTCTCTCTCTCTCTCTCTCGTCCTTTTTTCTGTCCTGTTTTTTCTCATTTACTTTCTCTCGCTCTTCCTCTTGCACTCTCTTCATGTTTCCCTCTCTCTCTCGCTCTTTCTCTCTCTTTCTTTTTCAGTTTCATTTTCTCACCGTAATTCCTAGTAAATCCTACCGCTTACCCACTCTTGGTCTTTCTCTCTCCTCCATACCAATCTCTCCATCATTCCCTCTCTCCTCTGCACTCCCTTCATTTCTTTGATGCCGGAATGTTCCACAGGTCTAAATGGTAAATGAGATTTGAAGCAGAGATGAACTCTCCCTCAGAAAGCCTCCTCTGGAACAGCATGAAAACCTAACCCATTTACAGTTTCAGTTCTCTGCAGAGAGAGTGAAAGAGAGGGAGAGAGAGACAGAGAGAGAGAGAGAGAGAGAGGAAGAGGGATTTATCGCCCTCTCTTTTTAAAAAATGCCAGTGATTGGATTGTACAGCAAAGAAGTCAGAGGTTATACATGGATGCACACACACACATAGACACACACACACACACACACACACACACAGAGTAAAGATCTGCAGTTCTTTTCCTCTTTGTAAGCTCAGTAGTGCTCTAGGCAGTTAATGTTAGTTAAGATTGTTCTGGAATGTTCCAGCGCTGTTACGGAGTGAAAGAGTCACTGAGACAATCCTTAAATTTTTAACATTTACATTTACATGTATTAATGTTGCAGACACTTTTATCCAAAGTGACTTCCAATACAGGCAGAGAACAAAACCAGGGCAAATAACCATTGAACGCCACAGCTAAGTTCATTATCAGGCCAGAGACACACGCGATACAGGCTATGATGTGCTGGGTATCACAGTTAAGTGTTTGATCTACGTGGTAAAAAGAGTCAGTTCTTATTGGTCAGTGTAAGCGGAAGTGTTGTGTAGTTCACACTATGGAGTTATAAGTAGAGCAAAACCATTCAAAACCATTTATCCATTCAGTACCTCTGGTCTTACATTCTGGTCATGTTTTTATCACCGTATATATTGAAGCCATCACCCATTTCACTCTTTAGAACTTCATTTTTTCATTTAAACACCTATTTCTGAAAGCTATTCATATTAACTACCAATCAACCCTTGAATTAATCTTTAGACAGAGATTTCCAACACAAACCCACATTGTGAACACAGAGAATGAGGGTTGAAAGTTACAGTCGCAATTAAAAAGGCCTCTCAGCTTGAGATCTGTACAGAGACAAAAAAAATCCCAAAACTTCAGACTCCCTCAGAGGCCATGAGTACATTTAATTTCTAAAAATGTTTTGATGGTTAATAAGTATTTGATTTAAATAGTTTAGCATAGCATTCTCCTTTTTCTCCTTCTTCTTCTCCCTCTTCTTCTTCTTCTTCTTCTTCCTCTTCTGATCATCTTATATGCTTTTAAATTGTATTTAATAATCAGTTTATGTAGTGGGTCAGCATGGCTTAAAAAACCATGGCTGTAACTGATGTTTAGTTTTGGCAAAAGACCAAAAAACTGCCAATTTGTTTTTTACACTGGCGAAAAATTGACTGTTAAAAGGACTGCGGAGTGAGAACATTTGTTATACTTCAAAGTATAGCGAAAGTAAAGGTTTGTTGTTTCTCTTTGTTTGTTTGTTTGTTTGTTTGTTTTTCACGTTTGCCACCTGCAGGACGAAAGCAGCATCTTTGTCTTGCTAACACGAGTTTAATGACGTCTAGAGACGCAGGGTACATCTCCTTCAACCCTGATGTTTCCAGCCAAAACCATGTCTGTGGAGAGGCCTGTGTGGAGGGGCTGATGTTTTCAGACTCTCTGTACAGGACTCATCCACTTTGACTCAGGGCTGACAGGACTCAAGACTTCTCTACCACTGCTCTCTTAGCCAGCTGTCGGCCCCCTGCCACACATACTGTATACACACACACAGGCACACACACACAGACAAACGCACACACTCAATGACACATTCACGCACAAACGCACACACACGTAAAATACATCCAGAACCGTCCTGAAGCGAGCATTTGCATATCTATTCTATCAGTATTGTATTGACTGTCCTCTCTCAGTATTGAACTGACTTGTGTGTCTCCTCTGAAAAACTCACTGATTATATCCACCGCTCAATTCAGTCTCCTATTCTTCAACTATATCAGATATTTAATATTTATTAAGCTTATTACCATAATGGCTCCATAGACTTTATTTATTACATACTCATTGTACTTTATGACCTGCAGATTCTAATCAAACTCAGAGAGAGAGAGAGAGAGAGAGAGAGAGAGAGACCATGTTGGCAGTCTGCCCAACACTATTATAGCAGAATCTGGCTCTGTCAATCAGAGAGATGGATGAAGAGAGAGAGAGAGAGAAAGGAGAGAGGAAAAGAGAGATGGATGGAAAGCATTTGGGAGAGGTGGATGGATAGACAGATGGAGTTGAACAAGCTGAAGCAGGACAAACAGAGAGGAACATTTTTCAGCTTCTGGAGCGAGAGCGAGAGAGAGAGAGAGACAGAGAGAGAGAGAGAGAGAGCATCTGATTGTTGTGGATTTGGGGATTTAGGAAAGAGTATTGTGGTTAAACAGCATGTAGTGGGAGCTTTAGACAGAGAGAAGGCACGGATTAGCACCCCCCGTCTCCCCGCACACACACACACACACACACAATCCCACTGCATTTTGGTATGACACACTTGAGAAAAGACACTTCCTCCAAAATCCTCTGCAGAGACTTCTGTTATCCTCCCATATACACTCTGTCTGTTCTCTCTCTCTCTCTCTCTCTCTCTCTCACACACACACATACACACACACATCCTTTTTCTCTGACCACTGTTTCCTGCTGAGTCCATCTCATGTCTCACTCTGTGATAATGAACTCTCTCTCTCGCTCTCTTGCTCTCTCTCTCTCTCTCTCTCTCTCTCTCTCTCCAACAACCTGTTACCTCTCTCCCTCTCTTCCTCCCTCTGTCTCTTCCCCTTTACTTTCCTCCGAAATTTGGTGTATTTCTCTTTTAATTTCACTCTCTCTCTCTCTCTCTCTCTCTCTCTCTCTCTCTCTCACACACACACACACACACACACACAGTGCTATTGTAATAGTTTTTATATCAGATGGCTCTGGCTGGAGTGGGCCTGTGTTAATGGCCCCTCATTATGAGAGAGTGTTTTCACAGACAGAGAGAGAGAGAGAGAGAGAGAGAGAGGGAACAGAGAGACAATAAAGCATTATTGAACTGAGCTGTATTGAACATAATAGAGAAAGTGAGACAGAGAGATAAAGAGAGAGAGAGTGTGTGTGTGTGTGAAGGAGAGAGAGAGACAGAGAGAGTGTGTGTGTGTTTGTGTGTATGAGAGAGAGAGAGAGCGAGAGAGAGAGAGAGAGAGAGAGAGAAAGGGAGAGAGAGCATGCGTGTGTGTGTGTGTGTGTGAGAGAGAGAGAGGGAGAGAGAGCATGCGTGTGTGTGTGTGTGTGAGAGAGAGAGAGAGAGAGGGAGAGAGAGCATGCGTGTGTGTGTGTGTGTGCGTGAGAGAGGGAGAGAGAGCGTGCATGTGTGTGTGCGTGCATGTGTGTGTGTGAGAGAGAGAGAGAGAGAGAGAGAGCATGTGTGTGTGTGTGTGTGTGTGTGAGAGAGAGGGAGAGAGAGCATGCGTGTGTGTGTGTGTGTGTGTGTGTGTGAGAGAGAGAGAGAGAGAGAGAGGGAGAGAGAGCATGTGTGTGTGTGTGTGTGTGCGTGAGAGAGGGAGAGAGAGCGTGCATGTGTGTGTGCATGCGTGTGTGTGTGTGAGAGAGAGAGAGAGGGAGAGACAGAGAGAGTGTGTGTGAGTAGCAGCTTCGGTGTTGTGCAGGTCGGATACTGCCTCAGTGTTGTGTGTGTGAGTCTCACTCTAATCTAATGACTCTCTCTACAGTAGGGGTTTTCAACCTTTTTTGACATGCCCCCCGCCCCCTCCCACCACCTTTGTTTACGTTTGAACTTGTGCCCCACCCCAACCCAAAACCCACTAAACAAACAACACGAGCGAAGAACACCCTTGACACGGTCAAACAATATGAATAACGTTATACTGTTAATGACAGGTTCACTGCAATTATTGTTTATGAACAATAGTCAAAGAGTGACCGACTAACAAGTCCTAGATGACTGTCCTCCACTTTATCACTGTAAGAGATTAAACAGAGCAGCGTCCCTCCTCTGTGCGGGAACACCTCTCACAAAGACCACCAAACCCTTCTTCACTTCGACCTTTTCTTCTGCTCTCACAACAGAAAGAACACGACATCCGCTCTGTACGGTTCTGTCTTCACGTTACGGATCAGTCGCAGAACTCTGCAGCCAGCAGCAGGAGGCCAGAAAAAAAAAAAAGCCCTGCTGTAATGGTATCCAAATCACGTTGGATTGATTTTAAAGCTTGTCCTCTGTCTTCTAAGCGCATGGGACTGAGTGTTTGTCTGGATTTGTAGGCACTGTGGAGTTATTTGTCTCTGTCAGAAGGGCTACACTATTGGCACTGACAGACAGGGAGGTGAGGATAGCGTCGGCTGTCTAGCGAGAGATGAGACGTCCGTTTAGACTCCATCAGAGTCGCTTTCCTTTAGCATCAGTCAAGTCCTCCGCTGAAACATAAATACATAAATATATAATACATACAATATAAAGATTTTAATATTTTTCATGCATATAAACATCCATTTTCATTCTTGTTCCCAACAACAGTTTCACTCATCTTCATCATCACTATCATAATCATCATCATCGTCACAATCATCACTGTCACAGTGGTTAACAGTAATTGTCAATGGTAATTAATAATACATGCATATCCATTTCTGATTCCCCGTCTGAATCACCAAGGGTGGAGATGCCAGTCTGTGATCGTGATGTCACTTCCTGTAAACCCTCAAAGACACATCAGTCACTGAGAGATGCAAATGAGCCGGCACTGTCCCCACTGTCCAGTCCCATAATCCTCTTCTGTACAAACGCTAGACAAATGCTGCAATAACAATCTTTCATTTTTGCTCAAAGCCACTGAGGGAGAGGACGACCTAACATCTTCAAGGAAATCATCTGCCAGTCTGGGTTCTATAGGCTCTATGGGTTCTAAAGCTGCGGAACGTTCCAGAACCTCCGGCGTAAAGATTCTGTGGCCTCTGCTATGACGTCAGTGCTCTCCACAGCATTATGTCCTTCTCTATTTTTGGTTCAAAGAGCTGGTTTTTTTTTTGTTTTGTTTTGTTCTGTTTTCTGACGTGTCACTCTACAGTTCCAGCGTCTTAGTAATGCCTTCAAATGGACTCTCCAAATGGACTTTAAGATACACATGCAGTTTCTTTTTTCAGTGTGCTTCACAGCAAACGTAGCACTGATCCGCCAGTCTCTCTGCTTGCACTCCATGACCAATGCAGCTTTTCAGTGTGTGTGTGTGTGTGTGTGTGTGTACTTTAGCTGTCTTCAGACACCATAGTCCACCACTAAGACGGCATACAGCTGAGTGAACTCAATAGATGACTGAGAATTTGTGTGTGTGTGTGTATTTGTGCGTGTGTGTGTATTTGTGCGTGTGTGTGTGTGTGTGTCTGTGTGTGTGTGTGTATTTGTGTGTGTGTGTATTTGTGCGTGTGTGTATTCGTGCGTGTGTGTGTGAGAGTGTGTGTGTGTGTGTGCGTGCATTTGTGTGTGTGTATTTGTGCGTGTGTGTGTGTATTTGTGCATGTGTGTGTGTCTGTGTGTATTTGTGTGTGTGTGTGTATTTGTGCATGTGTGTGTGTCTGTGTGTATTTGTGCGTGTGTGTGTATTTGTGTGTGTGTGTGTGTGTGTGTCTGTGTGTATTTGCGCGTGTGTGTGTATTTGTGTGTGTGTGTGTATTTGTGCGTGTGCGTGTGTGTGTGTGTGTGTGTATTTGTGCGTGTGTGTGTATTTGTGTGTGTGTGTGTGTGTGTGAGCACGCGCGTGTGTGTGAGAGTGTGTGTGTGTGTGTGTGTGTCTGTGTGTATTTGTGCATGTGTGTGTGTGTGTGTCTGTGTGTATTTGTGCGTGTGTGTGTGTGTGTGTGTATTTGTGCGTGTGTGTGTGTATTTGTGCGTGTGTGTGTGTGTGTGTACTTTTCCAAATGTGCTCATTTCCATGCTTCTTTCCATATTTTGAACTTGTCTGTGAACAGAGAAGAAGAGTCTCTCTCTCCCTCATTTCACCCAAACGCTTCTGTAACCTATTCCACGTTCCACCTATCAGAGAACACTTCACCAGACAGACATACACACGCACACACCTCTGTCTCTTTATACACATCCCTCACTCTCTCATTCAAAAGTATACGAAAAGAAAAAAAACAACACACATGCACTATTTTTGGAACTGAGTGTAAAATTATCCTGCACAAACTCTCTCTCTCTCTCTCTCACTCATATCTCAGTCTCTCTGTCTGTTCCACACACATCGTCAGGTTGTGTTTGTCCTGGTTCAGGATTTGAAGCCGTGGCAGTCTGAGTAGTGTTTAGTAGAATCTGTGTCTATCAGGGGGAGAGAGAGAGAGAGAGAGAGAGAGAGAGGGAGTGTGTGTGTGCGCGTGTGTGTATGTATATATGTATGTGTGTGTGTGTGTGTGTGTGTGTGCGTGTATCTGATTGTGTGCGTGTGTGTGTGTGTGTGTGTGTGTGTTATTATGAAGCTACAGACACAAGGCTGCAGTAGACGGTGTTTAGTTGACTCTGACTCTGTTATGTGTAATTATGTGGCTCTATGAGTATGATTACCGTGGAAACGGGGCTCTGCTGCAAATATTACACCATTTATTTCTGCTGCTCTGCATCGACCACAGCCAGGCACATCAGCCCTCCGCTGCTCTTTATCTCTGAGTGTGTGTGTGTCTGTGTGTGTGTCTATGTGCGTGTGTCTGTATATGTTATGTTGTGTATGTATATGCTGCATATGTTATGAATGTTGTCAACGAATCCCCTTTTGAATGTAGGTGGGCTCTATGCACAAAGGTGATGTGGGTGTGTGTGTGTGTGTGTGCATGCATGGGTGTTTGTGTGTGTATGTATGTGCATGAGTGTGTCTATAAGTGTTTGCATGTCAGAGCTGTAGTCAGGATCAGAGAGAGAGACAGAGAGAGAGACAGAGAGAGAGTCAGGTGCGTAGCCAGTGGATGGGCTGACAGGCTTTGGCCCCCCCAAAAGATAAATAGGGCTATTTAAATAGGGCCCCCCCCCCCCCCCATTAGGATGGAATTCTTTAATTTAATACTAAAAAGTAATACATTATTGTTTGTTAAATTGGTTGATAATATAACTAAAATAACATCACAAATGCTCCTGAAAGAAAGAAAATGTGTTCTAATTTTTTACTTGTGTAATGTTTGATAGGTTTGACTGACATCTGTATTGGCCAATTATCAAGTATGGTTTTGACTTTATAGTTCCAGCGATGTAAACCTTCAACAGGAGATGGCAGTTGGTAAATGGCCGATCCGTCCCGGAAGCACGATCCGTTCTGCACATGCACATAATTACGTAATCTGAACACAACCTATTCCTGCCTTATTTGTACTACACGTGTGTGAACATTGTACGGTGTTGAAACTGAACACTTGACCCCGACAGCGAGTTCCGTTGAAACATGCGCGTAATTATGTATTCCGAAACACAACTAATTCCTGCCCGATATGTACCAGGCCTGTGTGACCGTTTGCAAGTTCCGAGTTGTTAATAAATCCTTAAGAGTAATGGGGTTCTGGAAAATCGACAAAATAACGCCCGTGTTATTTACATAACTGCTTGACCAGCATTTGATTCTTTTCAATAAAATGCGTATGTCATCTCCGTATAGACTTTAGACCCATCACATCTGTAAAATGTGTCTGTTGCTATCCCTCTGCTAAGAGTGAAAAATAACGGAATAAAAGCCAGTCACGTGGCTAATACGTCACCAATTTCACACGGTGAGCAGAAGCAACTAACCATAGCTAGCTGTACTTTTCGGGGATCACAAGTGTTCTCGCAACAACCACGCACTTAACTTGAGTAAACACATCGATTATCTAAGGATTTCATATGCGCAAACAGTCGCACAGAATATATCAGGTAGTTTAGGCACTAATTTTGTCATTTATTCTTTTTAAGATTTTTTTTCTTCGTACATTATCAAAGACAAATGTGAATACACCAACACAGTACTTAAACGATACACATTTATTGACACACACAACAGTTCACCTAATTACACCATATCCCCTCATTAAAGCGACGTAAAAATCACACATGACTGGGACAGATCGGGCAGTGTCGTAAAAGGGATTAGATTCTGCACATGCGCCGATTTTAAGGCATGTGCAGAACGGATCGTGCTTTGGTTTTCCACCCAACTCATTCGCATATTTTAAGGGCATTCATGAAAATTCGGCCAAGGAAATGTCTGTCCGCGTTTCCATCAGCTGTGTTACGCTGATTAAAAATGTACACTCTCCTCATCGCGGGAGGAGTTGTGAACAGCTGTGGGTTTAAGACTTGTCTAGGGCAACTTTAATGGAAATGCGTGATAAAATCGCAACAAGCCCCTTGTTGATGCGACTTAACCTGATAACATCAACCAGAATCATTGTACCCTATGCTACAATTTATGCAACTTATTCCTTATGTGATTTAAAAGTTTTGATTCGAAGTTTAAGCGTTAATTTGTATTAAATAGGCAAGTTGGATGAAAACCCAGCTAGTGTTGTGACAGGGTATGCGTGTTACGCCACTTCTAGGTAAAGTGTGCTTGATGAATAAAAACGCGGCAGTATTTTGTGGTTTACTACATATTACGTTTCAGTGTAACCAAAGAGTGGAAGATTGGACTGACTTGGTTACTGAGTACGTACAGCTGCGATACGGGGTGTCTGACCTGTCATTCGGTTCAGCAGTGGGTTATAAAGAATGTGTACGCTAATGGTGGACCTAAAGAGAAAGTCGTGCCTGCACACGCTAAGGCCTGTCTGAAAATGAATTTCTCGCTACGCCACTGGACAGAGCCAAGACCACGACAGAAAAAAAAGAATCCTCTTCGAGACCACTTACTTACTTGTATAACTTAGTGATGTGCAGTTCGCGAACGAGTCATTCTTTTTGAACGGCTCTTTTTAGTGAGTTGTTTGTTCACCAGCGCAGCCGAGCCGTTCTTTTTTTTCTTTAGTTGTTCTTTTTTCCTTCTAACTCAGCTGCTCCCAGTCAGCTGCATGCAGTCAGTCGAAAACCTTTGGTATCACTAGTGCACATAGCAATGGGCTAATAACAATCAACAAAGAGCAGGAAACTAATGCGCCCCAAAAAAATAGGTCGCAGAAAATAGACTAATTATCTTACTAAATTGACAAATATTTACATTTACCCCAGTGAAGTGATTATTTTTAATCTTTGTATTACAAACAAAAGGATCTGAATCTAGTCAAACCGTCTTCTGCATCCCCATCTCAGACAGCTCGAGTTCGAAAAACTCGAATTAGAACTCGGACAGCTGAAGACTTAAGATTTAACTCATGTTCTGGGTCGTTCTGTCGATTCAGTGTATACACCAATGCAGGAGACGAGTCTACCTGAAGACTTAACTCTCGTTCTGTTCTCTTCATCTCTCTCTCTCTCCCTCACTCTCTCTCTCCCTCTCCCTCCCTCTCTCTCTCTTTCTCTCACCCCCCCCCCTTTATCACTCTATTTTTCGTTCTCTTTCCAATGTGGCAGTTTGGAAACAACAGACTCGCTTTTGTGAGGCTAATAAATGTGACGTAACGTTTTTTTTGTTTTTCAACAATTAAACGACAGCACTGTTTGTTCAAAAGGACTAAGTCAGAAGAGTTGAGGAAACGAGAGAGGAAATGTATGTGAAGTGCAAAAGAATCAAAACTTGACACCCCCCCCCCACCCCACCTCCCCCCAAAAAAAGGGTTCAGTTTCTCAAACTCTTTGAAAGAATGGGTTCACTAAAATGAATCAAACTGCCCACCACTATTGTAACTGT
>NC_044500.1:5495046-5497546 GCF_902362185.1 Chanos chanos | reverse complement strand
CACTGTGTGAGACTGCTCTGGAAAAAGAAGTTCAAATGGAAGAGTTCAGATAAACTAGATGTAGTTGTTTTTTTTTTTGTTCTTTCTTCATTAATTTACTTATTTATTTATCCCACTGACATTTGAAACGCATTTATTTGGGAAATCAATACATTCTCCACATTTAACGGCTATGTATAATCTGTGCCATTTTGTCTGGATCTTAAATTATGACAAAACTACTGTTATTCATGAAAATACAAATATATATATATATATATATATATATATATATATATATATCCAGTCAGTGAATCAGATGACTGCATTATCTCTTATGTGCGTGTGCGTGTGTGTGTGTGTGTCTGCAGACGTGTTAGAATTCAGTGTGTGTGTGTGTGTGTGTGTGTGCGTGCGTGTATGTGTATATATGTGTGTGTGCGTGTGTGTGTGTGTGGGCGCGTGCGTGTATGTGTATATATGTGTGTGTGCGTGTGTGTGTGCGTGTGGGCGCGTGTGTGGGCGCGTGTGTTTGTGAGTGTGTAGGTAGGTAAATATAATTTGTTTATTAATGTTTGCATCCGTCAGCCTGTGAAATGTATTGTTTAATTAAACTGAGAGCCACATAAACATCACCTCCATTTCTCTCTCTCTGACCTGGCAAACCTTCAATGACCTGTACCTTTATAAACACACACACACACGCGCACGCACACACACACAGAAAGAGGGAGACAGACAGAGAATGTTGCCCTTGAGAATGAGGTAAAGCCAACCAAACTCATAACACCCTATACAACCTTTGTATTCCATATTAACTTATACTCATATACATACATATATATGTGTGTGTGTGTGTGTGTGTGTGTGTGTGTGTGTATTGTAATAGTGTAATATAATGTGTGGTGTATATGTATAGTTTTGTTTACTATAACGTCCAATATGATTTAATATATATATAATATAATATGTAGTATAATATCCATCCCTTGTAAATTTAAGTTCTCGTTCACATGACACCAGGGCAGCGGAGGTCATCAAATGTAGGTCAGCATCGTTCAAAAGGTGTGTGTGTGTGTGTGTGTGTGTGTGCACCTACACTCAATAAATCACACTTTCTAAACACCATAGAGTAAACCCAGCAGAAAGAGAGAGAGAGAGAGAGAGAGAGAGAGAGAGGGAGAGAGAGAATGAGTGTGTGTATGTGTGTGTGTGTGTGTGTGAGAATCCATAAAAGATATAATCTATTAGGTAGTAAATCATTCTGAACAGACTCAGTTGAATGACTCTCTGACCTGACTCTATACCCTGACTAAGAGAGAGAAACCACAGTTTAAACCCAGTTTAAACCCAGCGTAGATCTCCATACACAACACAACACACACAAGGTTACCATACCTGAACTAAGAGAGACAGAGAGAGAGAGAGACATTGAGAGAGAAGAATAGAATAGAATAGAATAGAACAGAATCGAATCAAATCGAATAGATGCTATAAAAAGAGAGGAAGTGTAGAATATAAAATGGGTGTGACAATTTGAGAGAGAAAGAAAAGGAAGGAAATGATGAGTAGGACAAAAATACAAAATTAAGAAGATGAATTTAAAAAAACTAGTGGCAAAGAGAAAATGCAGAACATGAATTTACAGAAAGTAAAAGGGGAGAGAGAAAGAGTGAGAGATGCATGGGATGGAGTGATGGCAGGGAGGAGAAAAAGGGGGGGATGATTACAGAGGGAGAGAGGGAAAAAAAAGGGGGTGGACGAAAACTACTCGGTTGCGACAGTGTGCCATTTAGAGAAGTGATCCATATACGATGACATCACGCTGTCATCCAGAGAGTGTACAGGGGGAGGGGCAGCCAGAGATGACATCAGAATGATATTAAGGGCTCTGGTAGTCAGCCACTCCCTCCCTCTGTGTGGGCCCACCCCTTCTGTAGCTCTCAGCTTCTGTAACTCTCAGATTAAATGTTTGTTTTCTTATGAGTGAAGGCTCTCTCTATATCACACACGCACATACACACACACATGCACACACACACAAACAGCATCATCCAAGAGAGAGGGAGAGAGACAGAAAATACAAGTTCATGACATTAAAATGAATTTCGGATTCAAATTATGGCAGAGAGAGAGAGAGAGAGAGAGAGAGAGAGAGAGAGGGGAGAGAGGGGTAGTGTGTGTGAAAGAGTGAGAGAGAGAGAGAGAGAGAGCGAGGGTAGTGTGTGCGTGAGAGTGAGAGTGAGAGAGAGAGAGAGAGAGAGAGAGAGCAAGGGTAGTGTGTGTGTGAGAGTGAGAGTGAGAGAGAGAGAGAGAGAGGATAGTGTAGTCCCCTGCTGGGCTTTGGGGAAGGAGAGACAGTAGTTAGGTCTATAAAGAATAGCAAGTTCAGTCTGAACTGAAAAGAAACAACACTATGAAGTCCCTCAACACACATCTCAGAACTCACCACTCAAAATCAACTCTCATCTCTCAGCTCATCTCGTCATTCATGCTCTCTCTCTCTCTCTCTCTCTCTCTC
>NC_044500.1:5460046-5487546 GCF_902362185.1 Chanos chanos | reverse complement strand
GGTTATGCCGCTGCCGATGATGTCACAGACCTTTGCCCCACCCCTCAGTGATGATGTCACAGATCTCTCTTATGTGATCACCCACCTGCCCGGAACATTCCATTCGAAACCTTGAACCGATCTTTAACCCGGTCGGCCTTTTAGTGGTTTCGACGTCACCATAAACTCGCAAAACTTGGGGAACCCTCTCGACTGTGTATTTGTGTTTTGAGCACACGCGTAACACAGCTGACTCAGTAAGTCTACCAGTCACTGAATAATCACTCAGTGTGTCGGATTACGAAGAGTAAAATAACAACAATGATAACAATGACAACAACAAAACAACAACAACAACAATAAGTGACCAGTCACTTTGTAGGACTGAGTTTAGAATGCAGTGACCCATCACTGACCCAGTGATGTCATAATCAAATCTGAATCAAAGCTGAAATCTTTGCATGGAAGCACAATGTTCAGCCTCATCAGAATCAACGCAGGCCTCCTGTCTTTCATATATTATGTTCTTTGAAACTAACTTTGAATTTTGCCAAGATTTACTCTAATTCTAAGTGTGTTAAATTGATTTAGCCTTGTTTGAGAGGCTCCTAAACAGGTCTCTGAGACCTTTGGTATCATCTGTTTTTTGGGCTTCTTAATGCCTTTGGATTTGGCAGTTGTTGGTGATGTCATAGTAGTGTTTTTATACGCACAAGTGCTTAATGTGTTTTCTTGTCCCTTGCTGATGATGTCAGATCCTGTCTGCCTATAAGTCGCTGATGGAGAGGCTGCTGAGCATGCTGGGAGCTCACAATGCCACGCAGAAATCGGCTGAGATCCTACAACTGGAAACACAGCTGGCTAATGTGAGCGTGTGTGTATGTGTATATGCATGTGCCTGTGTGTATGTGTGTGTCTATATTATGTGTGTGTATGCATGTGTGTGTGTTTGTGTGTGTGAGTTTGTTTAAGGTTGTTTCTTTGTGTAAGGTGTATGTGTGTGATTGTGTGTGAGTGTATAATCATTCTCTCTCTCTGTGTGTCAGATTACTGTGTCTGAGTTTGAGGACCAAAGGAAAGACATAAACAGCATGTACAACCGAATCACAATGACACAGCTTCAACAGATGGCACCCAACGTGAGTAACACACACACATACGCACACACTCACACACACTCACACTCACGCATGCACACACACAGGTGCACCCGCACACATGCACGCACACAGGCAGGCACACAGACAGGCAGGCACGCACACAGACAGGCACGCACACAGACACACAGGCATGCACATAGGAATGCACGCACACAGACAGGCAGGCACACAGATACGCACGCACACAGACAGGCAGGCACACAGGCAGGCAGGCACGCACACACGCACACATGCACGCACACAGACAGGCAGGCACACAGGCAGGCAGGCACACACACACGCACACATGCACGCACACAGACAGGCAGGCACACAGACAGGCAGGCACGCACGCACGCACACAGACACACATGCGCGCACATAGGCACACACGAACACAGACAGGCAGGCACACATACACGCACGCACACAGACACGCACGCACACAGGCACACACGCACACAGACAGGCAGGCACACACGCACACAGACAGGCAGGAACACACACACGCACACAGACACGCACGCACACTGGCAGGCAGACACGCACACACACACACAAATACTCTCAACCTCACGTCTCAGGTTGTTCATATCCTTCCAGAACTGTCCTACTTTTCTCAAGCATTAATACTGTCATATATTACTCATATACCCAAACTCCCAACAAACAGAGAGAGAGACAGACAGACACAGAGAGAGAGAGAGAGACAGACAGAGACACAGAGAGATAGAGGGACAAATGAAGAGAGAGAGAGAGTGAGAGACAGACAGAGGGCCAAACAGAGAGACAGACAGACAGACAGACAGAGGGACAGACAGGCAAAGGGCCTAACAAAAGGAGAGAGAGAGAGAGAGGCAGAGGGACAAACAGAGAGGGAGACAGACAGACAGCTTGAGGGACAAACAGAGAGAGAGACAGAAAGACAGACTGAGAGACAAACAGAGATAGAGAGACAGACAGACAGGGGGAGGGACGATCAGAGTGAGAGAGAGAGAGGGCATACATCTAATTCTCATAAGTTTTTTGAACTAAATGTCCATTTTCTTGGCAATATAATTTTGTTCCATTTTGATGAAAAACTTCCTTTTTTTTTGGATGACTTTGAAGTTTGAGTTAAAAAACAAAGTGAAAACAGAGACATTCTCAGTGCCAAGCAGCATTCATGCTTGATTGATCCAAATTGGCCATTCTTATAAAACTCATAAGAAGGGCAGAGAGGAAGGCTAAGTCTCTGGCCCAGAAAGCAATTCTAAGTGCATAATAAATCAATAGCAAATGTGACAGATATGCTCTGATATTTCAGTTTGCTTTTTTTCCTAATCATTATAGTTTTTCTTTATAGTGTTGAAATTATGTTTACTGTCTCACTTTGTCTTTTCTCCCTCCCTCTCTCTCTCTCTCTCTGTGTGTGTGTGTGTGTGTGTGTGTGTGTAGTTGCACTGGAAGCGTTTGCTGGACCGTATTTTTCAAGACAACTTTTCTGAAGATGAAGAGATAGTTGTTTTGGCGACAGACTACATGCAGAAAGTCTCTGATATCATCAAAATCACGTCTAAAAGGTAAGAAAAGAGAGGAGAAAGAAAGAGAGAAAAGACAGGAGAGAGAGGTGATGAAAGTGAGAGAGTGTGGAAAGAAAAGAGTGTGTGTGTGTGTGTGTGAGAGAGAGAGCAGGAAGGAGAAAGAGAGAGAGAGAGAGAGAGAGAGCGGGAGGGAGAAAGAGAGAGAGAGAGAGAGAGAGCGGGAGGGAGAAAGAGAGAGAGAGAGAGAGAGAGAGAGAGAGAGAGAGAGAGAGAGAGAGACTACATTAGGGTATTATCATTGTGGAGCAAAGCCTCAGCTGTATTTCGGCTTATTAGTATCGACCCTTATGTATCCTTTACATGCTCACACACACACACACACACACACACACACACACACACACACACACACAACTCCCCAGAGTCCAAGAGTCAAGACCAGAAGTTGACAGTGTATTTGTGTGTGCCTTGCTGTCACTTTCCCCTAGGGAAGTCTGTGTGTGTATGTGTGTGTGAGTGTGTGTGTGTGAGTGTGTGTGTGTGTGTGTGTGTGTGTGTGTGGAGGGGCTTTGGGAGTTAGCCTTTTTTTTTTCTTCCTTTGACAGATATCCAATACTGACCCAAACAAAACATACAGCACCACACACAAACACAAACACAAACACACACACACACACACACACACACACATATGGCCACTTTCAGTTCTTTTCAGTTCTTCTTTGTGTGCATGTTTTGCCTTGACTGCTGGCTGGTATTCACTGGCTTCTTTCTGTGTGTGTGTGTGCGTGCATGTGTGTGTGTGCGCGTGTGTGCATGTGTGTGTGCACACGTGTGTGTATCCATGTGTCGCATATGTATGTATCTCCACTCTCTGGCTGCCTGTTAGTGTAATTTAATTCACCTCTCCTCTTGCTCTTTTGTCTGCTGTAATGTCAGCTTTCTCTCTCTCTCTGTCTTTCTCTCTCTCTCTGTCTCTTTCTCTCTCTCTCTCTCTCTCTCTCTCTCTCTCTCTCTCTCTCTCTGTCTTTCTCTCTCTCTCTCTGTCTTTCTCTCTCTCTCTCTCTCTCTGTCTCTCTCTCGCTGTGTTTCTTTCCCTCTCTCTCTCTGTGTTTCTTTCCCTCTCTCTCTCTCTGTCTCTCTCTCTCTGTCTCTCTCTCTCTGTCTCTCTTTCTCTTTCTCTCTCTCTCTTTCTCTCTCTCTCTGTCTCTCTCTCTCTGTCTGTCTCTTTCTCTCTCTCTCTCTGTCTCTCTCTCTCTCTCTGTTTCTTTCCCTCTCTCTCTCTCTCTCTCTCTCTCTCTCTCTCTCTCTATGTCTCTCTCTCTCTCTCTCTGTTTCTTTCCCTCTCTCTCTCTCTCTATGTCTCTCTCTCTGTCTCTCTGTTTCTTTCCCTCTCTCTCATCCTGTTTTTTTTCTCTCTCTTTTTTTTTGGAGTTATTTTCTTGGTGGTTGTCGAGCTCATCACCATATCTCCTGTAATAATGCATTACATCCCATAAAAATCATACAGTGACCCCTTCCCTTCATAATCACTGTCATTATCGTCGCCATGGCGATGACAAGCTCATCAGCCAATCAGCTCTCAGCTCCGCGCCGTGGGGCAGAGAGCCGGGGACTGACTTTATGTCTCTGTTTTTGTTCTCTTCGTTTCATATTGGTTTTCTTTTCGCTCTTTTCTTTTTCTTTTCCTCTGCCTCCCGTCGTCTTCAGAATTAGAGACATCTCTCCAGGTCTCTTCTTCTTCTCTTGTTTTTCTCTTTTTCTCTCTGTCTTTCTCTCGGGGTTATATGTGTGTGTTTAAAGAAGAGAAGGCCTGTAGCGTTTTTGTTTTGTTTTTTTTTTGTGCTGACTGTGACGTGAAATCAAAAGGGAAACATTGGAAGCTCTTTAAGGGAGTTTGCAGCTAAAAGAGCCAACGCACTAAAACTCAGAAACACTGACCTTAAAAACAGCACCGAGAAAGTTTTCTGTCTCAAGTACATAATGTTGGCTTTCCTAAGACAGCTAAATTCACATAATTCAGTCTGCACAAAGCAAGTGGCCTGATATTGAAAGACAAATCTAATTCTTTAGATTCTAAATAAGCTCAGTCATTATGGAACTGACCAAGGACATTCATTTCATGCTCCTAAAAACATTTCAAATGCCTTCTTGCGGCTGACCGGGCTGAGACCATATTCTGGTGGAGCTCTCTCCGGAGAGTCATTCATTTGGTCCCTAAAGTAGTTTGACAGGTCTCTGTTAGTGGTTTGGAATGCTACAGTAGATACATTTGGCATATAGATTAATGCATATGGTCTGAGTTGGGTTGTTATAGTGATATGGAATGCTACAGTAGTTACGTTTGGCATATATATTAGTATATATGCTCTGAGTTGGGTTGTTATAGTGATATGTAATGCTACAGTAGTTACGTTTGGCGTATATATTAGTATATATGCTCTGAGTTGGGTTGTTATAGTGATATGTAATGCTACAGTAGTTACGTTTGGCATATATATTAGTATATATGCTCTGAGTTGGGTTGCTATAGCGATATGTAATGCTACAGTAGTTACGTTTGGCGTATATATTAGTGTATATGGTCTGAGTTGGGTTGCCGTGGTGACATGCAATGCTACTAAGCTTACAATGGTGTGTATGGGGGGTTTCTCTGTTGGGTTGCTATGGTGATATGTAATGCTACAGTAGAAACATCGGTGTATGTAGTAGTGTATAGTGTCTGTGTTAGATTTCCGCAGTGATATGAAATGTTTTAATGATATAGACTAGACTAGCTCCACTGGCCCCACAGAAAGTCGTACAGTTGTTGTTTTGAGAGAGAAGAGTTTGCATATCGTAAATGGAAAACCGTGGCTTTCATTTATGACTCCTCACATTTACTGAGACCACTGGCAGATAAAGCATTATCTGTTTGGGGTTGTTTACTTGGCTGACTTTTTGAAAATTGCCCTTTAAAAAAAAAAAAAAAAAGATATTTATATATTTTAGGGATTTTGTATGTCGACTGTGCTGTTTTGCCACGGCATTGCTGGAATCTGATTGGTCGACGTGTGGTCAGTATTTCCATAAAATGATGGCCAGTAAATGTTGACCGTCTGATCTGCGGTCGTATCACTGCTCACAGACCTCTGCCGGCAGGGAGAGAACGGGTGAGCGCCTTCTTTTTTCTTTTCTTCTCTTTTTATTTTTCAAGTTCATTTATTTATTTTATTTTAATCAAATGTCATTGTGGAATACTCGTCTCTGATTGGCTGAAGAAAGGTATGCAAATTGCTGTCATATAATGACCTCTGATTAACGACAGTTGTTTCAGACATGAGGAGAATTGACGTGAAGCGCTCCTGCCAAAATACCAGCAAAGCACAAACCACACACACTGATCCATGGGATCCCAATGAAACACACACACACACACACACACATTACAAATCAACTGCAACAAACGAACATGCTCTATTCCCCTCTCCTCTGAAAAAGGACACACACCCTCGAAACACTCATTCTTATATTTACTGTCTGATTTCTTTCTTTCATTTAGCAGCTGTATGATAGAGACATCGTCGGTATTGAACGGTTGGGTTTTCAGAGCTGTTCTGAAAGAGCACAGAATTATTTTTTGATTGTCTGACAAGCATTTGACATGTTCTGTGGTATGACTGTTTTTATTTCTGATTTTTTTGGTCGTTATCCCCTCACTCCTGCTCTTCCTCGTTGCTCCTTCATTTTCGGTAATTTTTGAGCTGTTGAGTTTGTTTGTGGGCGGAGTCTCGTCTGTCAGATGAGGACTTATTTGCATATCCGACAAACACTCAATTCTTCATTTACATGCTGCAGTACCTCACAGTAGGAGAGAGGTCTTAACACACACACATACACACACACACACACACACAGTCTCTTTCACTGATTCACTACTTGCACGCACACACACACACACACACACACGTTATTTTGACAGAACTGCAGGACTCTGTCCTCCATCTGTGGGAAAATGCTTCTTCTTTCATTTGTGTACCCCCCCATCACTCTCTCTCTCTCTCTCTCTCTTTCTTTCATTGCTCATCTGCTGTCACTCTGGTTCTGCAGGGTCACTCAGACTGAAAGGCATGCTGGGTAAACTGTTAGCCTTTGCTCCTCTAACACTAATAAGAGATTAGTCAATGACACCACTCATAACATTCTCTCTCTCTCTCTCTCTCTCTCTATCTATCTCTCCCTTTCTTTCTCTTCCTTGCTTTTCTTTTCTGTGCACTGTTCTGATTCTTTGTGTGAGTGTTCTCCATCTGTCAGTTTGTGTGTGTGTGTATGTGTGTGCGTGTGTGAGTGTGTGTATGTGTGTGTGTGTGTGCTAATGTAAGCAGAGTGATTGTTTTAGGTGTGTGTGTCTGTGTGTGTGTGTATGTGTGTGCACTAATGTAAGCAGAGTGATTGTTTTAGGTGCTCTTTAGATGAGTAGGGTGCATTTATGCGTAATGAGTGTCATTTGAATACATTAGCCTAATAAGCTTACATCTAATCCGCCACCAGCTTTGTCTCATTGTTCTTTCATTAGGGCACACTTCTTCAATGCGTTTTCATTTAATATCCTTTTTCCTAAATTCCTCATTTCCACCCAGACTGCAGTCAGACCCAGTCACTGAGTGTTGTATGACCAACGCAGGAAAAAAACAGGTGCTGAGAAAATAAACAAACAGTCAACAAAAGATTCCCCTGTGCACACCTGCAACACTCTATTCTCCTCATTCATAGCTGAGAAGGTCAGAATCACAAGGACTCTTTCTCTATCGCTCTCTCTTCTCCATTCCCCTCTCCACTCCCTCATCCCTCTCTCCCTCTCCCTCTCTCTCTCTCTCTGTCTGTTGAGTTGTGTTGAGGAGTGCTTTGTTGGCGAGACGGTACAGTCCCAGTGCCAAGGCCTTTTATGATTGAGATGGCTCTCACAAGTCAAAATTAAAACCATATGCAGGGGTGATGTCATAGACAGGAGCTTTGGTGTGTGTGGAGAGAGAGAGAGAGAGAGAGAGAGAGAGAGAGAGAGAGAGGGAGAGGGGAAGTGTGTGTGTGTGTGTGTGTTCATGGTGGTCCAACTTAAAGTGATTTTTGCTCACTGTTTCAATTATACACTGATTAATTAGAAACCTTTCTAGAACAATTATTCATTCCTTTAACTTTCCTTATACTCTCTCTCTCTCGCTGTGTCACACACACACACACACACACACACACACACACACACTGTGCTTGTTCTCTATGTTCTCCATCAAATTTGTTCTCTCCCCACTGATTAGTCTTTGAGCTCATTTCAGTAAAATAAATCTTAGCTTATTAAAGTGGACTCTTCTATTGATTATGAAAGTCCAGCTTCTGTGTGCTGCTCCCCATTTTAATTCATTTTTTAATTGGTATGATTGCAAGTATATAATACCTTAAATCTTTAACAGAAGATGATAATGATATATAGATATGATATTTTAGGGCAAAAACAAAATGAGTAAGTTAATTAAATTCATCTCTCTCTCTCTCTCTCTCTCGATGAAGAGTTCTTCATAACTACATGCTGTGGCGTATCGTGGCGGCGTTGAGCGAGCATTTGTCCACGGCATTTCGAAGTACGATCCATGAGTTTTCCCGGGAGATCGATGGTACGGAGCGTCAGCTGGAGTTGGGAAAACTCTGTCTCACTCAGACCAACAAACACTTCGGCATGGCCCTGGGTGCCCTGTTCGTCCAACAACACTTCTCCTCCAAAAGCAAAGCCAAGGCAGGAGTCTCTCTCGCTCTCTCTCGCTCTCTCTCTCTCTCTCGCTCTCTCTCTCTCTCGCTCTCTCTGTCCCTCTCTCTCTCTCTCTCTCTCTGTCCCTCTCTCTCGCTCTCTCTCTCTCTCTCTCTCTCTCTCTGTCCCTCTCTCTCGCTCTCTCTCTCTCTCTCTCTCTCTCTCACATCTCCTTTACTCTCTCTCCCTTTCCTCTCCCTCCTTTTCTTCTCTGTCCCTCTCTTTTTCTCCTCCTATTTTTGGACGATGTAACTGCATTTTACTTGAACATGACCTATACCTTCAATGAGTGTGTGTCAGACTGGATTTCACCAACGCCTGTATTTGTGTCACGGTTAATGCACCCATTAAGTTCAAAAACGAAGAAAATACAGTGTTTATAAAATCTCTCTCTCCCTCCTTCCCCCCCCTCTCTCTCTCTCTCTCTCTCTTTCTCTGGGAGAGATGGATGGCTGAAAGCAGGCCTCTCGCATATGGTCGCCGTGGCGGGGAGTCTGACAGAATAAGAGTCCTTTGTCAAAATGTCAGTCAGTCTGAGAGAGTTTTCACTCTCTCTGTTTCTCCGAGTCGTTCTTTCAGAGGTTAAAGAGGCTACGACAGCCTCTCTAAATGGAGTTCCTAGCAAACAGCTTTCAATCATGTACGCTCAGAACTTCACAAAGCAGAAAAGCAGGGAGGGAAACTAAAATGAAAAGTAAAAAAGAAGCAAAACAAAAAAAAAACCCCTTTGAGATAGTTGCTTGTGATGAAACGTTGAAGAACTGACAATGGAGTGGAAAATAAAGGATAGAGTGGTAAGACAATAAAATCAAAGAGAGGACAATGATATCATAATACAAGCTCTGGAACGTTCTGGAATGTAGCCTAGTAACTGAAGAGGAGGACACTGTAAAACTGTAACGCTCTAAAAGAATCACTCGCTGCTCTGGGAGGTGAAGATTCCATTGGTTCTAATAATAAAGCTGAACATTCTAACGAGTGTCGCGGAAAGATTCTAAAGATTCCACAGAGAGTTCACTGCACTGCCCTTCCTTTGACTGCCCTGGAACTTAAGCTCAGTCGCTGCTGTTGTGTTTTTGTTGTGACAGGTACAGGAGCTGGTAGAGGACATTAAACATGCACTGGACCTCAGACTGCAGGAGTTGGACTGGATGGATGAGACAACCAAAGAGGCAGCCAGAGCTAAAGTATTCAATAAACAACAAGAAGATAAACAAACGCACAACACAAATTACACAGTGAATAAACAATACAGAATCCATCTAGAGGGAACAAAGAGATTTAAAGGCTAGTAAATACAGGGACAAAGAAACCTGCTTTAATCTATCAAAGAAAAACTCTCTCTCTCTCTCTCTCTCTCTCTCTCTCTCTCTCTCTCTCTCTCTCTCCCTTTCTCTCTTTCTCTCTCTCTCTCCCTTTCTCTCTCTCTCTCTCCCTCTCTCTCTCTCTCTCTCTCTCTCTCTCCCCCTTTCTCTGTCTCTCTCTCTCTCTCTCTCTCTCTCTCTCTCTCTCTCTCTCTGTCTCTCTCTGACTCAGTTGCAGCACATGATGGTGATGACTGGTTATCCAGATTTCCTGCTAAAGCCAGAACTCATTGACCAAGAGTATGGGGTAAGAAGCCACGCCCACAACTGGGTTGACACTGAATAGAAACACCTTCAGTCAGGTCACAGGTCACTCTGACCCTCCCCCCCCCCCCCCCCCCCTCTCTCTCTCTCTCTGTGTTCCTCCTGCAGTTTGATGTGAATGAGAAAACCTACTTTAAGAACATCCTGAGCAGCATCAAATATAACATCAAACTGTCAGTTAAAAAAATTCACAAAGAAGTGGACAAGACCACGTGAGTGACGGCCAGCTGGTCAACTGCTTCCCACATTTCAGACTACACACTACCACACAGTAAAATACAGTCTCATACTTTACACTTTACACACTACCACACAGTAAAATACAGTCTCATACTTTACACTTTACACACTAACACACAGTAAAATACAGCCTCATACTTTACACATTACACACTACCACACAGTAAAATACAGTCTCATACTTTACACACTACCACACAGTAAAATACAGTCTCATACTTACACACTACCACACAGTAAAATACAACCTCATACTTTACACTTTACACACTAACACACAGTAAAATACAGTCTCATACTTTACACGTTACACACTAACACACAGTAAAATACAGCCTCATACTTTACACGTTACACACTAACACACAGTAAAATACAGCCTCATACTTTACACGTTACACACTACCACACAGTAAAATACAGCCTCACACTTTACACTTTACACACTACCACACAGTAAAATACAGCCTCATACTTTACACTTTACACACTACCACACAGTAAAATACAGCCTCATACTTTACACTTTACACACTACCACACAGTAAAATACAGCCTCATACTTTACACTTTACACACTACCACACAGTAAAATACAGTCTCATACTTTACACTTTACACACCACCACACAGTAAAATACGGACTCATACTTTACACTTTACACAGTAAACACACAGTCAAATAAGACTCAAGGCTGCAGGATAGGCTCACAGCACAGCACAGCATAGCACAACACAAACGACAACACAACACACCCAACAGCACAACATGGCACGGCACAGCACAACACAACACAACACAACTCAGCAAAACACAACACAGCACAGCACACACGTGTGAACAGCCCTGCCCTGGTTTACAGATCTGACAACACAGCTTCACTGTGTCTGTACATTTTTACATAAATCCATCACACTTCTACACATTAACAGTCAACTCTGCTTTTCACCTATGCCTGTATAAAGGACAAATATAATACACTTTTAAACACTTCTACACTGTTTTTCCTGTGCCCCTCTGAAGGACTCTGAGTGAGTGAGTGTGTGTGTGTGTGTGTGTGTGTGTGGACCTCAGGGTGACCCTGTGTCTATGAGTGTGGACGGTGCTTTTCATTAGGAGTGTTAGTTTAGATCGATTGAGATCGAACTTTTAAAACGGGATTATGATGAAATGGCTACGGGGAAAGAGAATATTGGAGATTAGAAAATGAGACTAGTGCCCTCCACTACACATGTAATGCTAAAAACGTTGTGTGTTTGTGTGTGTGTGTGTGTGTCTGTGTGTGTTCACAGGTGGCTCCTTCCACCACAAGCTCTGAATGCTTATTATTTACCAAACAAGAACCAGATGGGTGAGTGGTATACACTTCACACGCTTACATACACTTACGCACACTTATACACGGAAACACACACACATACACACTTATAGACAGACACAGACACGCACAGACTTATACATACACACCTACATAGAAAAGTGAAAAGAACATAAATACATTCAAGGCACATACAAATGCACTCACTCATTCACTCACTCACTCACTCACTCACTCACTCACTCACACACACACACACACACACACACACACACACAGCCTCTGTCATCACTCACTCTGCTGTGGTTATTGGCGTCTGTGTCTGTCTGGAGATTAGATTTACCTCTCTGAAAATCAATTCAGAGAGAGAGAGAGAGAAAGAGAAAGTGAAAGAGAGAGGGCAAGAGAGAAGAAGAAGAAGAGAAGTGAACACAGCCATTAGAGTAAAGGCATTTTTTACTCCCTTTGTCTCTCTCTCTCTCTCCCTCTCTCTCTCTCCTTCTCACCACTTTTCTCTATCCTTCAGTCACTCTTTCTTTCTTTCTTTCTTTCTTTCTTTTAAAACGTTTGAACTTTTGTTTCCTTTCGCCAGTCTTTCCTGCAGGAATACTTCAGCCGACCCTCTACGACCCGGAGTTCCCACAGTGAGTATTCCCATCCGTTTGCAAATATCCCCCGATCCTATTTTCTATTCCGTAACATTCCCGAAAAAAGTTTCAGGATTACTCTATTCCGTGACATTCCCAAACACTCACAGGAATTCGCCCACAGCGAAACGTTCCCAAAATGCAAACAATTTTAGGCATACTCTAATCCAGTAATAATTAAAAAAAGTGCCTTAGAATGTTCCTGCCTGTGACATTCTCAGATATTCATCACTGGTGTTATCTCTGGTCCAGGGGCCGACGCGAAATGGCTTTCCAACAGTGTCTGTCTGCAGCTCACACTGTGGCCTCGTTTGCAGTTAACTATGTCCGACTCTTGATGTTGTCCATCCAAATCCTGTGTCGTTGTTCCGTTGAACGTTTGCCATCTGTTCTTCCCCCACGATAAGTCTTTTAGTGTAGAGTCACGCCTCTTCACGCCACCAAAAGATTTGCATTTTTTTTGTTTGGTTCGTGGCAACAGCTGTTTTGTAACGTTAAGTCGTTCACGTATTTCTTCTTGTCCGACCATCTCACTCTGCCGAGCCGTCTGTGGGTCCACCTTTCAGACGATTCTAATTTCTCTTCTGGTTCCTCATTTAGAGTCCATGTTTCTGCCCCGTACAGTAAGACAGAGCACACAGTTCACCAGTCTTGACTTTGTCTTCAACGATACTTGTCTTGATGTTAGTAGGTTTTTCATCCTCAGACATACATTTCCTGCAATCTCAACCCTTCTCTCTGCTTCTTTAGTACCGGAGCCATCGGTTACTATGGTATTTGAGTTGCTTCACTTGTTCAAGTTACTATACCATCCACTATTATGTTTATGTTTTCATCTGGTTTCTTTGGTAAAAAAGTTTTCTTAACATCCGTTGAGAGGTCAGCTCTTAAGCTTTCTCTTTTAACTGCATCCACAATACGCTGTATTGATTCCTCCTTCGTTGCCAGTGATACTGTGTCATCTCCATATCTTACATTGGTCATATTCCTGCCTCCAGCCTTTTCCTCTTCCATCTCTTCAACTTTTTCTCTATGTATAAATTCCGTGTAGATACGGAAAAGGTAAGGCGAAAGAGCGCGACCCTGTTGGACACCTCTTCTGTTTTCTGTGTAAGATGATAACTCCTGATCCACTCTTATGCCTGCTTTTCACTGCCAATACAAACACGTTCTAAGATGGATGTCTTTCCCAACATCTCTAATTGTTTCTAAGCATTTAACTTTAAGTGTTTAACTTTATCGAATGCATTGGAGTAATCAATGAAGCGTGCTTATAAATCTCTCTTTGCCTGCAAATGGTTTTGTAACACTATGTTCACACAAGATACTCCTCCTCTCGTACCAAATCCGGATTTGAACCCAAACTGTCCTTCGCCAACTTCTTTGTTAATTTTTGATTTAAGCTTTTCTAAAATGACTTAGAGTAGAAGTTTAGTTGTATGTGCCATCAAACTTATAGTTCTAAAATCTTTGACACTCTGTTGGTTTCTGTAGTTTTGGTAAGGTGAGGAAAACTCGTTTCAGTAGGTCGTACGGAAAATGTCCCGTGTCATATACGCTATCGAATAAATCTGTCAGCCTCTCGATCCCAAGTTCTTCTCGAGCCTTCAGCATTTCTGTCGTTATTTTGTCCAGCCCCGGAGCTTTTCCATTTCTCATCTTGTGCAGAGCACTTTCGAAACCTCTTCTTTTAATGCAGGAGGGCCCGTCAAGCCGCTGGGTTTTGGCCTGTCCGGTCTTTCGTTATGAAACAGCTCACCTATATGTTAAACCCATCGCTTCAGAACGTCGTCTTTTTCGAACAGAATTCTGTGGAAATAACCTTGCCATCTTTGCTTTCTCTGCCTCCACTTTTCTCGTTGCCCTCGGGTTTTCGCGAGATCTTTCATTTCCTCGAACGCATCGGTAATATTTCCCCTTTTTGACTTCAACTCGATGTCATTGCGTTTCTTATTTCACCACGTTTCTTCTGCTTCTCTGCGCTTCTTCGTTCTCACTTTATTTATAGCTGCGTGTTTGTTTGTTTGTATTTTTGGCATTTCTTCTATCTTCCGTTAAACGGGAGACTCTCCCCTCGTCACCCGTGGGTGTTTAGCAGAGTGATTTTGGGGAGGCAGTTGTTATATTGCATGTTTTATGCTAATTCTTGTGAAACATTCCCAGTTGCTCTCTGTCAGGTGTTCTTTTGTTACCCATTTGCTTTGATCATATCCATCAATCGCTAGCGCTTCATACTGATTTTTCATGGCCAATTAGATACTTCTTTCGTGCGTCTTCTACCGTCATGGATGCTCACGTCGGGTTTTAATAGCTTTATCAATTTGTGGACTTAGTGCTTTGAATTTTATTTTAAGGTTGGCTATAAGCGAGTTGTGGTCGGAATTGATGTCAGCCCCTGGGTATGTTCTGCACTTTTTGATACTGTTACGGAATCTCTTTCTTAACAGGATAGAACCAATTTGATTGCGCGTTACGTCACCTGTGCTTTTCCACGTGTGTAGACGCCTTACAGGTTGGTTAAAGAATGTATCGCTGACGACTAGATCTTTTTCTTGACAGAAAGTTATTAGCCTGTCTCCTTGTTCATTTCTTTCTCCAAGATCAAAACTCCCAACGGTATTGTCAACGCTGCCTTTTCCGACTTAAGTTGCATTAAAGTTGCCCATTATAATAGGAACGTCTGTAGATTCGACTCCTTTCAGAGTTCTGTTCATTTCCTCATGGTATGTTTCTAGTGCCTCATCAGAGTAATCACGTGTTCGTGCATATGATTGGATGATGCACAAATCAAATGGTTTTGCTTTTATTTTTAACAAGATGTTTCTTTCACTAACTGGCCAGTATCCCATAACGTGCTTCTTTGGTTTTTTTCTTCGGCAAAATACCAACTCCATGCGCATACTCTGTGGCCCCCGAGTGTATGAGCAGAAAGTCATCTTTCACGATGAAACCTTCTTCCGTCCACCTTGTTTCTGCTATGTCCATAATGTCGGCATTTAATCTCTCTGCTTCCAGTACCAAGTTGTCCAGTTTCCCAGCTAGATGTAGTGTTTTGACGTCCCAATTTTTAGATGGCTTCCTTCCACTGGTTTTCCAATGAGCATTCTCCGGGGCGTGGCCCCCCGATTGGCTGTAGACCCTGTCTATCATACTGTCTCTCTTTACCCTCGCTGTAGGCAACCTCCTCCCGGTTTGAAGTTTGGACTTTTGGAACTGGACTTCGTGTACTAAGGGTGGATCCCCCTTTGTTTTGAGCCTGAGCTCAGAATCACCTGAGCACCATGTGCTTTTCCGTTGGGGTTGCACTCCCCTAGCCTTTGCCTCTCCCGAGCCAGACCCACAAGGCTGTGGGTGGTTCTGTTTGACCCATAGGAGCCTGAGCAGCGGACTAAGGGGACGTTGAGAGCTCTCAAATACTGCCGAGGTTCAAATCCCAAAAGTCTCTCAAATGTCACCAACTCACTCGTTCACTCACTCACTCACTCACTCACTCACTCACACACAGTCATTCACTCACCCACTCATTCACTCATTCATTCACTCACTCACTCACTCACAGTCATTCACTCACTCACTCACTCAAGTGCTTACTCACACACTCATTCATTCACCCACACTTTATGTAGAAGCTCAGATAATCTATTTTATAAAAAAGAGACAAACCGTCCATGACATTAAGAATGTCTGTTTTGTTTTTGTTGTTGTCTCCTTTTTATTGACCTGCTAAGACGTTTTCATAATTTCTCTCCTTTTATATGTCAAACAACCCCTAGCCTCTCTGTCAGGCTCGGCAGTGTTGCAGAAATATAGAAAATGAGTTTTGGAGAAAAAAACAAAAAAACAAACTCTCACCAACTTTTCTGAAAAGGCTCCAAATATTCCTACACTTCAATCCCCATAGTCGACAAACAGACTGGCATTTTCCCAACAAATCCTGAACCGTGTTTGTGTGTTTGTGTTTGTGTGTGTGTGTCTGTGTGAGTGTGTTTGTTTGTGTGTGTGTGTTTGTGTGCGTGTGCGTGTGTGTGTGTGTGTGTGTGTGTGTGAGAGTGTGTTTGTTTGTGTGTGTGTGTGTGTCTTTGTCCCACTCCGGGAGCTGTTTTACTCAGAAAGTGACATTTGCAGTGGTGTATTGATTTCCTTTCCTAAAGTCAGTTTTAAGAGACTGCCATTAGAATAGCTGAAGGCCAAACGTGTACATGCACACACACATACACATACACACAAACACACACACACACACACACACACACACAGGCACGCATACTCTATGGGAGTAATGGTTTGGTGAGACCCTGGCTGTTCATCTCCCAGTGTTCACAAAAGTCTCACGTAGAGATGTTAACATAGAGCCACCTAGTGGTGGTATGTTAGCACTGCACCTTGTGATTCAGAGCACAGTGCATCGCAGCTCTAGATTGTAGTTTACTATTTAATTCAGTTCCTCATTTGCGTTTAACTCATACCACAGACACTGAGACGCACTGTGTCACTGAGACGTATGGAATGTTTTCAGTTATAACCAGTTATTTTAAATGTCTGTTTCTTTCTCTGTCTCCACTTCTACCCCACCCTCTGTCTGTCTCCAGGTCTTTGAACTATGGGGGGATCGGGGCCATTATTGGACATGAACTGACCCATGGTTATGACGACTGGGGTAAGAGACATACACAAAGACATAAAGAAAAAGACAGAGAGAAAGAGAAAGCTGATTTGTAGAACGTTTTGACTTTATATGTTCACTCGCTAATAAGTAGATAGATAGATAGTTAGAATTAATGTTGTTTAGAACACTTTAGTCACGTGACTATTTCCTTTGTGTTGATAGGTGGTCAGTATGATCGTTATGGAAACCTGAAGCAGTGGTGGACTGAGGAGTCATACAGGAAGTTTCAGAAGAAAGCGGAATGTATCGTGAAACTGTATGACAATTTCACAGTCTACAATCAGAGGGTGTGTATGCACACACGTCACGTACACACACACACACACACATACACACACACTTACCATCTTGCTCTAACTGTGTGTATGCGTGTGTGTGTGTGTGTGTGTGTGTGTGTATAGGTGAACGGTCGATTAACCCTGGGAGAAAACATAGCTGATTTGGGAGGGCTGAAGCTGTCTTATTATGTGAGTCTCAAACAGCCAATCAACATCAGTCACTCATCAACCTTCTGATAGATCCACTGTTGCCATGGCAGCAAACCTTACCACCTCCGCATGGCCGTCGGTCACTCTTTTTAGTCATCCGTTCACATGTCTCTCCTTTCTATCTATCTATCTATCTATCTATCTATCTATCTATCTATCTATCTATCTCTCTGTCTCTCTCTGTCTTTGACTCACTCTCAGTGATCATGTTAAGGGTGCTTTTTTGGAAAGACTGTTTGAACAACCCTAATGCCAGAGCTTGAAGAATAGAAACAGCGTAATGATATAATAAAACCACAGGAACATAGATTGTGTGATACTTTTACATAAGAATTATTCTCTCCCTCTCTCTGTATCTGTCTGTACCTGTTTCGCTCTCTCTCCCTCTCTGTCTGTCTCTCTTTGCCTGTCTCTGTCTCTCTGTCTGTCTGCCTGCCTGCCTGTCTGTGTGTCTGTAGGCGTATCAGAAGTGGGTCAGGGATCATGGGCCTGAGAGACCTCTACCTGGACTCAAATACACTCATGAGCAGCTCCTCTTCATCGCTTTTGCACAGGTTTTTACCACACAACAAACAACAACACTACTGAACGCTGAAAAAAACACTCAACTGTGTAAATCACGCAGCATCATGCAGCTACCCTGTTTTTTCTCCTACGCTGGTCTGCCGAAACATCTGTTTAATTAAAAAAAAAAAAAAGGTTAAAAATTAGCCAGTGTTAAATTAACTCTGAGAGTTGTTTTTCTGTATTTAACACAAGACAAAATATCATGCTAAGCAATCGAGTATAATGTCCATTACAGATCACGCGATCATAAAGTGACTGACGGCTCTCTCCTCCAATCACCTTACAGAACTGGTGCATGAAGAGGCGGTCTCAGTCCATATACCTCCAGTTACTGACTGACAAACATGCACCTGAACACTACAGGTATACACACACACGATTCTCACACCACCTTTTCACTCTTCTCCTCCACGCATCTGTCCTCTCCTTACTTTCTATCTCTCCCTCCTTCCTCATAAATGGCAATACTTAGTGTTCATACAGCATGCATAGATCTACGAATGGATTTTGTCTCATTCTGCACAGTCTGTTGTGAAACATTGTTTGAGATTTAGTTGCCGTGTAACGGACCGAGGACTGCTGTTTTTAGGGTCATCGGCAGCGTCTCACAGTTTGACGAGTTCGGACGAGTGTTCCACTGTCCGAAGGGCTCGCCCATGCACCCGGTCGACAAGTGTTCCGTCTGGTGACCTTTCGACCTTCGACCTCTGCCCTCTCCTAACCCACCTGCCTTCTTTCTAGAAACTGGTTGTCAGACGTCCCGCGCGCTACGTTACCTCTGCCGCAACGGAAGCGGAAATCTGGCGTTTGCGTCACCGCGGCGGCCAGAGAAACGAAAGTGCGAACGTTTTTTTCGCTCACACGCTCGTCCAGTTTCCCAGCCTCTCCATTTGGTTCGCGCCGCCACTGAGTCATCGATAACGTTTTTTTTTTCCTGCCTTGCTTTGTTCCACATGCACTAAAACATCAGCTCATAAACCTCTGAGACATATGTTATTTTCAAAACATATATATTTTTGTAATGTTATTTTATTTTTGTATTCAATTACATAGGAATATGCATTAATGTATTTACCATATCATGAATAATAATTTTGGTTGGTGTTATAACAGGAAGAGGTTCGAACTGTTGTGTTATAAAATGTTGTTTTATTGGAATGAACTCTTTCGGACCAGACTCTTAAATGAGTCTGACATCAGGGATGTTGAAGTGTGTGTGTGTGTGTGTGTGTGAGAGAGAGAGCGAGTGAGAGAGAGAGAGTCTGAGAGTGTGTGGGTAAACAGATTTAATGGAAAACACAAAAGTTCTCATCTGTGTTTTTCCTGCCAGCCTGGTCTAACATTTTCTATGAAGATTTGGGGAACTGCTGCCCCCTACTGGGCCATAACGGAAGCCTGAATTGAGGAGCCCTTATTGATGTCGCCTGCGGATTGCCTGTGTGTGTCAGTCTAGTGTTGACAGTGTAGGGAACTCAGTCAGATAATATTTTCTATGTGTGTATTTGGTGTATGTTCGATGGATCGACTGTTTTTCGGCACTTGGGCTTACGAAGTTTACTCTTTGAAATTCTGATTTTCAGTATGCGGCACAAAAGTTTTCCCCAGAAAATCACTTCATTCCCCGCCTCACTCCAGTCCAAGGACAAGCAAGGACACTCTGAGACGGATAATGTCAAAGGTGAAATGTAGATTAAAAAAAGGAGAAGAGAAAGTGAATTGCCTGATAGCTCACGAGGATAGCTCTCTGCAGAGAACAGACAGATAGTGAGATCGTTTTCAGAGCTTGTGAAAAAATGCAAAATGCTCAAAAAAAAAACAAAACCCTGATGCAGATTTCAGCACAATTTGTGATTGGGCAAGACTGCTGACCTTTGCAGAAGGAAAGCTGGAAAAGGTCAAATGTATATGTGATCTGTAAAGTCGAGTGTAAGCACATGGATGCTAAAATGAGAAGTGCAGTGAGTTTGCCTTGCTCTTGCTCTTCGTCATTCAGTTTGACGTAACTCTCTATCAATCTGGAAGAAGACTCGTTGAAAGACCTGTTTGTATACCTCTGTCATGTTTCAATGCCAGATGCTGTTTTAAAACATTCCATGTTTATGAAATGTGTGCGTTACATACAACAGTGTCATGCTACCATACGTCACCACGCATTTAACACACGGAAACATAACGGGGAAAATATTTAATTTTGTATAAAGCATCGAATCATTAAGGAAAATACTTGTAAATATAAATTACATGAAAGAGAAAGTAGATACTGTATAGCTCTTATAATAAATGAAGCATGTTTCCTGATAAAATTATTCAAAACCAACCAACGAACAACAGTGAGGTGAAATTAATGACTACTTTACCCAGAATTCATAGTAAACACATAAAATGCTCGATCCAGTTGTTCATGTTTTGAATAAAGTCATGGGAGTTGCAGTGTTGGGTGATTATTTTTCGATACGCAGGGGAATATGTTCCACTGTACAGACGGGAAGACATGTTTGCCTCATGAATTCACACATATAAATGTATTTGAAGACATGCTGCTATGACTTTGTAACGTCCACATGTCCTTTTAACATAACTATAGAAGTTATGCATCTTGTAGGACAAAGAACGTCAAACACTACATCCTCCGACAGAATCAGGCCGGTGAGGAAATGGACGAACAACATGTCACCGTTAAATTTCCCGCCCTGCTCACTTCCGCCTTTCATTGTGCACCCTGCCCACTGCTTAGCAACAAGCTCTGCGTGCACAACAACAGTTGATATCTGTTTTTTGAATACTTAAGCACACTGCACTGTTATGGGTATACATGATAAATTGTTATAATTTTTTAAAGATGAAACAGGCTGAAAGTTTTTCTTGAACGACTGTACCTTAAACACAAACAAACTCATCCCAAAACAGTGACATACGAACTAGGCTGTGATTGGGCGCTCAAACTGTCAATCACATTTAACAACATTGCATTTCGTGTTTGATTGGGCTAGTAATTGTCAATCGAATCTGGCAATTCCAACTCGCCTCCCTCTCGTTTTACGCGGCTGTATTTTGTTTCCTGTTGGGAGTATGGTGTCCACGTCTAAATATGAGCGATGAAGACACACGGATGCTGTAAATTGGGATAGTCTACCCTTATGTCGCATGAGTTATAATGGAAACCGCCTCTAAAAGTTCTTCGGCCGTTGGTCGGGAAAGGGTAAGTTAGCATGTAGCAAGCTGTTGAAATACCACTGAGGCAGGTAGTGTTAGTCATAGTTGAGTTTCTCGCCAAGTTAAATGATATCCGCAGATGTTTTATTGTTATCAAGGAAATGTCGTCGCAAGTTATGTTAGTCCGTGTTTGCCCTGCTATTTAATACAGTAGAAAGTTATGTGGTCTAAATGAGAAGACTAAAACAAAGACACAGTTGTTAGAGTAGTGCTGTTTAGGTACTCTCTCATAGTAGTTCATAAAGACAAAACATTACTAATGATGTAAGATTTAGATAATATCTATGATAGGTGTGTTTGTGTATGTGTGTGCGTGTCTAGTCTTCAGAATTATAGAAGCGATCAAACTATTAAGCTTAGTGAATTATGAATACCGTTAGTTGGCGAGTGTAGATTTCATACCAGAGATTTCTTAAAAGCTTTTTTGACATCGATTTCGATAAAAACGCAGAGCCTATAATACATTTACAAAAATAACACTTATTCCGTTGCAGGCTGTACTAGCGCTTCACCGATGTTTGAGCCTTAAATAGGTTATATTTTGTTGGATCAGATCAAATCTTCGTCCATTCATCTCACGAGTGAAGCCATCCAATTTTAATTGTCAGGCCGGATCACAAAAGCTGTTCAACAGAACTCCAATTCAGGGACCTCAGGGTGGATTACAGATAGTAAAACTGAATGCGAATGATGTGTGAGGACTAGAATGGTGTGTTTTGTGTGTGTTACCAGGCTTTGTCTAAAGACGGAGCGATGTCTGACTGTGTGTCTCTGCCGTCCTTTGCTGAGTATCCGTCCACTCGACCTCTCATTAACACCACCTTACCACGCTCTCACACAACTGTCAAGGCCTTCCCCGAAAGCAGCAGCGGAGGTAACACACACACACACACACACACACACACACACTCAGAGTGCTGACCCACACATGGGGGAACACGCTAAAGTTTAAACAGGGTCAGGTTAAAGCCCTCTCCAGGGGCAGAAGCTCTGGTAACACACAGAACGAGTGATATCATATATTTACATACTCACACTGTCTCCTACAAAGCCTTCCCGAGAGTGCACAGGTGCTCCTCACACACACACACACACACACACAGTGCTGCATACACTCTTGTCATATTTCTCACAGAGAGCAACTGCACAGGTTTCTCTCTCTCTCTCTCTCTCCCTCTCTCTCTCCCCCCCTCTCTCTCTCCCTTTCTCTCTCACTCACTCACTCACGTACACTCACACACACACATCCTGATGTACACTTATATCAAAGCAATCTCCTCAGTGCACAGGTGCGCACTCACAAACACACACACACACACACACACACACTCTAAGCTACACACGCTCATCACACGCTTGTCACAATTTTTGCGGAGAGCAACTGCATAGGTCTCTCTCTCTCTTTCTTCCTCTCTCTCTCTCTCTCTCTCTCTCTCTCTTTTTCCCTTTCTCTCCCTTTCCCTACTGTCTCTCTCAATCTCACACACATTCACATACATACAAACACACACATACATATATATGTGTGTAGACATATCAAAGCTGTCAATTTGAATAGTAATACAGTTTGAACGCACAGTATATGTGTACAAATAGACATCAAAGCTCTGTAAGAACATATCTCACGCACACAAACATAAAACACAACTTTTCATTATTAGGGCATTAGGCTGCACTAGATGAGAGTAACTAGACTGTACAGCATGTGGATGAACTGCATGACATGTAGCTTGTCTCTAGGGCGTGTGTGTGTGCGTAGGCGTGTTTACTGTATGTGCTCGTGTCAGTGTCATGGACCGTGTTCCTGTATTGTTCTGTGGGGTTTAATATAGCCCCGAGACCTTTTGCCATAGTACTACTGGTCTCCATGGCTACCTGTGAAGACACCTGATATCCAACGCACACATGCACACATACGCACGCTCCACTGGGCATGCTCAGTGCGCCTTTAAGAGGGATGGAAAGAACAGGGGGTTGGGGTGACAGGAGAGGGGGAAGAGATACTGCAGGTGCTAATGAGGGAGACTGGCTGCTGACTGACTGACTGACTGACTGACTCTGTCAGATGTGTAGTTGTGACAGGGTGAAGTTAAAGAGCAAACTGCTGATTTACAGTTTTTTTTTTTACAGTCACTAACATCCTTCAGTCCGATCTGTGGTCACATTTTCAAAACTCTAAACACAATTGGCACAACATCCGTCTGTTGTGGACCATACCATTAACACAGTTCATGTTGTTTTCACAGAAGATGCAGTCAATTAACACGTTTCTAAAATACTTAAATTTTCTTTATGCATACGTTTACCCGATAACAAAATTATGGATCTTTCTTGTCTTATTTACAAATGCTTGCACACAGCATGCCTGAAATGAAAACCTAATGTTCAAAACCTTAAATATAGCATAAAGCCTCCACTTCTGCAACAACAGCTGCGCAAAAGCTATATTGAGACAGCTGATGAACATTTTTGGATGAACAGATCACTGAAACATTGAGAAATAGCTGAGTTCTGGACAAGGGAGAGGAATAGTTGAATGAGGGAAAGGAGGAGGACCAGGGAGAGGAGTAGCTGTGGCTTTTTAACTGTATTTGAGTTTATGATTTTTACACATTTGGAAGCAAAGGCCATGTATGTTGGATATTTTGTTGATCACTGGCAGCAATGTCATGTTGCTAATAAAGCTTTTACTGCAGCAGTTCTCTCACACTTACTATTTTTGTCCACTGTACATTCTGTAAGGTAAAGACGACTCCTTCACTTTTAGACACTACACTGCCAAACATGCACACATTTGACACTCAACTGAAAACTGTAGGGTGGTTTACAGTAAAAGGAAACCGAATTATAAAAATCAATGGATTTCATATTGTCTGTTGTATGCAGGTACCTGTAGAACTGAAACATGAATAGTAATGCAGTTTTTGTAATGCCATCAACGGTTAGTATTTTGAAAGTCATTGTGCTATGATTGACTATGTGTTCCTCTTGGATAGAAACATGTGCTAGTGTTTTGACAGAATGATTTGATATCGATTCAGGTTTTCTGCGTTTTGACAGGATCAGTGTATGTAGAGAAAGTTTTTTTTTTTTGCATTTTGAAATGTAGAGTTGGTATTTAATGAACAAAAGGTGGTTTTGAGCAGAAAATTAAATATTTGACTAATTGTGTGATGTTGGTGCATTGCTGTGTTAAGAATTTAGAAAAAGTATCTTATAGATAGGTAAACACTTGTTAGCAATTGTAAAAAAAAAAACAAAAAACCCTGTGCTTAGCAGTGCCCCCTAGTGGTCAGTGTATAATAATGCCTTTGTCTATTTTCAGAGAGCTTTTTTGATGTAATTACAGATGTAATAGTAATACTTCATGAATTATAAGATCATGTGTAACCAGTGTGTTCAGTAAATAAAGTTTCACGATATAAAGACAGACAGACAGACAGACAGACAGATTGGTGGACAAGTAAATAAAATGCTTTTTCACCAAAAAAGTTGGTTTTGTTTTCATGTTATTTTTTTTCCATATATTGTGTGTTTTTATATCTGTGAAGCTGTTTATAAAACCCTGCTGAACTATCCGTGAATACCTTATCATGTGTTTGTGTGCGCGCACGCGCGCGTGTGTAGCGATTCTGTCGGCTCTGAGGAATCTCCAGGAAAAGATCCGCAAGCTGGAGTTGGAGCGAACACAGGCTGAACAGAACCTCCAGAGGCTGTCCCGAGAGACAGCACGCTCACGGAACCTTCTGGAGACAGACCCTCAGCCCGCCCACAGAGAGACACCTCCAAACCAGGGTGAGACCACAGCCTGTGTGTGTGTGTGTGTGCGTGCGTGCGTGCACGCGCATGTGTGTGTGTGAGAGAGAGGTGATTGTCAGACTCAGGTATACTGTATACATTTTGGATGCAGACTGGATGGATAAATTTAAATATCTTTATCTTTGCAAAGAGCTTGAAAACTTTTTTTTTTTTTTTGCATATGAGCGTGTGTGTGTATCTGTGTGTGTGTGTGTGCGTGTGCTGTATATGAACTGATGTGAATTGTAATATGTTTACAACCGCAGTACATTTCACAAGTTTAACAGTTGCTCCAGAGAACCAAAGAGCCAGTGACTGGAGGACTGGGTGAAGGGCTCTCATTAAGAGAATAAAAAATGAACCTTAAAGAGTGATTACGATTCTTACCTGTCCTTCTCTCTCTCTCTCTCTCTCTTTCTTTCTCTCAGAGTTGGTGAGTCAGTTGGCCTCAGCTGAGTCTCGCTGTCGTTTGCTGGAGAAACAGCTGGAGTACATGAGGAAGATGGTGCGCAACGCAGAGTCTGACCGCACAGCCGTGCTGAAACAACAGGTGGGAGAGACACGCACACACACGTGCGCACACACACGTACACGCACGCACACACACACACGTACACAAACACACACACCTGGTTGCCTGGTGCTCTGCTAATATTTAAGCTCTTTGCTGTGATTGGTTGCCAAATGCGCTGTGTTTCTGTGTCCACATGACCTCTACAGTTCGCACACTGTACATACATACGTCGACCTGTTTCTACAATCTATAAGCAGTCTTCTTCTTTTTTTAAAATTTTAAAATCGCCCACCCCCCCCCCCCCCCCCCCCCCCCCTCGTTCCTGTCATACTGCCACTGCTCAGATTGTTCTGTCAGGTGCTTAACTGCCAGTCAGTGAACTGCCTGCAAAAACTGAGAGACATGTGTGAGGGTTGATTTAGTGAGTGATTATCGGTGGTTGGTGAGGGTTGATTTAGTGAATAATTATTGGTTGTTGGTGAGGGTTGTTTTAGTGAATGATTGTTGGTGGTTGTTAGTGAATGATTATTGGTGGTTGTTGGTGAGGGTTGTTTTAGTGAGTGATTGTTGGTGAGGGTTGATTTAGTGAGTGATTGTTGGTGGTTGTTGGTGAGGGTTGTTTTAGTGAGTGATTGTTGGTGGTTGTTGGTGAGGGTTGTTTTAGTGAGTGATTGTTGGTGGTTGGTGAGGGTTGATTTAGTGAATGATTATTGGTGGTTGGTGAGGGTTGATTTAGTGAATGATTATTGGTGGTTGGTGAGGGTTGATTTAGTGAATAATTATTGGTTGTTAGTGAGGGTTGTTTTAGTGAATGATTGTTGGTTGTTAGTGAGGGTTGTTTTAGTGAGTGATTGTTGGTGGTTGTTGGTGAGGGTTGTTTTAGTGAGTGATTATTGGTGGTTGGTGAGGGTTGTTTTAGTGAATGATTATTGGTGGTTGGTGAGGGTTGTTTTAGTGAATGATTATTGGTGGTTGGTGAGGGTTGATTTAGTGAATGATTATTGGTGGTTGGTGAGGGTTGATTTAGTGAATGATTATTGGTGGTTGGTGAGGGTTGTTTTAGTGAATGATTATCGGTGGTTGGTGAGGGTTGATTTAGTGAATGATTATCGGTGGTTGGTGAGGGTTGATTTAGTGAGTGATTGTTGGTGGTTGTTGGTGAGGGTTGTTTTAGTGAGTGATTGTTGGTGGTTGTTGGTGAGGGTTGTTTTAGTGAATGATTGTTGGTGGGGGTTGTTTTAGTGAATGATTATCGGTGCTTGGTGAGGGTTGATTTAGTGAATGATTATTGGTGGTTGGTGAGGGTTGATTTAGTGAGTGATTGTTGGTGGTTGGTGAGGGTTGATTTAGTGAGTGATTGTTGGTGGTTGGTGAGGGTTGATTTAGTGAGTGATTGTTGGTGGTTGTTGGTGAGGGTTGTTTTAGTGAATGATTATCGGTGGTTGGTGAGGGTTGTTTTAGTGAATGATTATCGGTGGTTGGTGAGGGTTGTTTTAGTGAATGATTATTGGTTGTTGGTGAGGGTTGTTTTAGTGAATGATTATCGGTGGTTGGTGAGGGTTGATTTAGTGAGTGATTATTGGTGGTTGGTGAGGGTTGATTTAGTGAGTGATTATTGGTGGTTGGTGAGGGTTGACTTAGTGAATGATTATCGGTGGTTGTTGGTGAGGGTTGTTTTAGTGAATGATTGTTGGTGGTTGGTGAGGGTTGTTTTAGTGAGTGATTATTGGTGGTTGGTGAGGGTTGACTTAGTGAGTACATTCTGTTGGTTTCTCAGGTTTCTCTGGAGAAGGATCGTTCAGTGGACCACGCAGATGTCCAGGCCAAGTTTGAGAAACTTGATGTGCTGGAGAAAGAATATCTGAGACTGACCGAGACACAGAACCTGGCTGAGGTTAGACACGCCCTCATCTTCATCATCATCATCATCATCATCATCATCATCATTAGAATTTCAGTCCCTCTGATTGCCCACAAAGCCTTCGTCATTGTAGCACTGCCTC